>NC_142138.1:10617500-10882500 GCF_024610735.1 Ursus americanus
TACCTGACTGATGAGGGCCTGGACAACGAAACCTTCTGGTGAGCCCCGCCTGGGCCCTCCGTGGGAGCGCGGTTCCCGGGAAGCTGCTCGCTGGGCCCACGCAGCCAGGGCCTCTCACATGCACCCCTCGCCCACCTGTCCCTGGCCAGCTTCCTGGAGAAGGAACTTCGGGGCTTGTGCCTCTGCTGACGTTTCTGCCCCAAGAACGAGCGATATGTATAAATAAGGCCAGCCAAAATTCCAGTGAGGCATCATCAGAAGCCCGCTTCTTGGTACAAAGTTGAAACTGGAGTGTACTTGATGAATTTTCACTTTTTAGGCCCAGGGTGGCTACAAAAGGCCTTAAACAATTGGTCTTCAAAGAAGCTCCTTTGTGTCAGAAAGCACGCTAGATTCTTCCTACACCAGTAGAGCGTTGAATCAACCCAAGGAGAGGCTGGAGAGGACTGGGGTCCCCTCGTGGGTCAGCCAGTGGCGGCGCTGGGATGAATTAGACGCAGTGCCCTTGCCGTCTCCCTCGGGAGTAATGGTGGCAACAAGCACCACGTGGGCCTCTGCCAACTGTCCTCGTTCCCTCCCGCCGCAGGAAGCTCTCCAGCCTGGAGTACCTGGATCTGTCCAGCAACAACCTGTCGCGGGTCCCGGCGGGGCTGCCGCGCAGCCTGGTGCTGCTGCACCTGGAGAAGAACGCCATCCGGAGCGTGGACGCCGACGTGCTCACGCCCATCCGCAGCCTCGAGTACCTGCTGCTGCACAGCAACCAGCTGCACGCACGTGGCATCCACCCTCGGGCCTTCCAGGGCCTGAAGCGGCTGCACACGGTGCACCTGTACAACAACGCGCTGGAGCGCGTGCCCAGCGGCCTGCCCCGCCGCGTGCGCACGCTCATGATCCTGCACAACCAGATCACCGGCATCGGCCGCGACGACTTTGCCACCACCTACTTCCTGGAGGAGCTCAACCTCAGCTACAACCGCATCACCAGCCCGCAGGTGCACCGCGATGCCTTCCGCAAGCTGCGCCTGCTGCGCTCGCTGGACCTGTCCGGGAACCGGCTGCACACCTTGCCCCCCGGGCTGCCGCGCAATGTGCATGTGCTGAAGGTCAAGCGCAACGAGCTGGCCGCCCTGGCGCGCGGGGCGCTGGCCGGCATGGCCCAGCTGCGTGAGCTCTACCTCACTGGGAACCGGCTGCGCAGCCGGGCCCTGGGCCCCCGGGCCTGGGCCGACCTTGCCCATCTGCAGGTAAGGGGGAGGGGAAAGGGGCTGGGTCATGCCCCCGTGCAGTGCTGCTGCTGTGGCTCAGCTGAGGGGTGGGGAGGAGGGCTTGGCTGTGGGTGGGGGGCAGCTAGACCAAGGAAACAGTAGGTATGGCTGGCATGCCAGGTGCAGCAGTGAGCGGCTGGTATGGCCAGGCTGAACGCAGCACCTGCAGGGACAGGCTTGAAGAGGGCTGTGGGGACAAGGGGAGGTCATGGCTGCAGGTAGGGGCCCCGGGTCCACCAGGAGGGGGGTGGTGTGTAAAGTCAGTTCAGGGGGCATTGGAGAGTCAAGCTCACCCATCTGAAGGCTCAGGAGCAGGTGGCTGGGAAAGGCTGGGCTTGGGGGAGGGGAAGGCGGCAAGGCCTGGGAGGCAGGCTGACCTCCGGGGTGCGGGGTGCAGGGTGCGGAGGGCTGGGGAGGCTACCTGAGGCATGCTGGGGCTGCTGAGTGGGTGTGGCTGCTGTGGCCACAGTCAGAGTCAGGCGGGGTATCTGGCTGTAAGTGAAAGCTTCCACTCAGTGAGGGCCGAGAGGGAAATTGAGGAGAGGAATCTGGGAGGCAGGGCCTAGGTGGTGCAAGGTCAGGAAGTGCCCCCACTCTGCTGCTCTACAGGGACCCTCCCTTCCCCAGATGCCCCGCCCCCAACTTGCTCCTCCCTCTCTCTCAGAGCTCTGCTCAAGTGTCACCTACTTGGGAGGTCTTCCTTCACCAGCTATCCTCCTCCCCTGCTTTGTTTTCATTCCTAATTGTCATCCCTTCTAGGCCTCAGGTCATCTGACTGCTTGTTTGCAGCTTGCTCTTCCGCTAGAATGAGGCGCAGGCACTTTAGTCTCTTGTGTTCACTGCTGGCCCTGGGGACCTCCATGTGGTAGGCTTACAGTACCTGTATTTTGGGGGAGCCATCAGGAAGAGGATATCTGAGGGGAGTGGAGGGGAGAGCACCCAGAGTGGGGGCAGGATCAGGGTGGGACAGGGGGTAGACAGGCAGCTGGCCCGGCAGGAGCAGCTAGCTGGGGTCTGCCTGGCCCAGGCCCTCGTGGGTTGTCGTCAGGAGCCCAGATCCCATCGTCCTGTCCTCCACACCTGCTCCTCCTCTGCATTTTCTAAGTCTCTGAAGGGGTGCCCACGGGAGACCTGGATGCAGCCCCTGACACCCCCTTTCACACCACCTGCCCCCCAACACCCACTGTTACTGAACTCTGCCAATTCTACCATTGTAGCTCTCAACTCACTTTTTCCCATCCCTACTGCCCATACTCCAAGCCAAGACACCCCCATTTCTCACCTGGACCCCAGCTCCATAGGAGCTCTCCACTCCTACATCCCATGTGCAATTGGTGGGTATCTTGAAAAACATGCACTCACCTTCCACTCCTGCTCAGAACCGTTCCATGGCTCCCCATTGCTCTTAGAACCCAGAGCAGAATCCTTGCCAGTTCTCAGGGCTGGCCTGCCTCTGCTCCCAGCGGAGCTCCTTAGTTTCCCAGGCACCTGGGTGTCACTCATCCTGGCCCCACCGCTGAAGCACAGCTCCCTGGTAACGCCTGCTCACTCAGTCCACAGCCTGTCCCAGGCTTCCACCATGTGCAGACACAGTTGCTTTAGAACTCCTGCCAGGGAGTAAGACAGATGGAGGGTCACTACCCTCCTAGAGCTTGTAATATACCTAGGACTTAAGCCAGGTGTCACCTCCTTCAGGAAGCCCTTGATGATGGGCAGGTGTGGCCTGGGTGAAGTCAGTCAGGGATGAGGTGTCTGGTGGGGGGGTTCTTCCTACAAGCACCTGCCCCCCCCGACCGGTACTCCCCTGACCCAAGGCTGGGTCATGCCACTCCCCTGGGTTCCCTCCACACAGCCCCATTCCACCAGCTGTTGTCAGATTTTGTGTCCACCCCCCGCCCCCCGCAAACCCTAACCTCCAATGGCAGAGGCAGCATCTCATCGGATTCCATATCCCCAGCACCTGTGGGCACTGAAGATGTTTAGAATGAATGAGGAGGTGCCAGAGCTGTGTGGAGGGAACACAGTGGGGAGCAGGCAGCCCTGCTGGGTGGGGAAGGTGACAGGGAGGCTCCCCAAGGTGTGTAATACTTGTTTTCTGGTTGAATCCTGAATCTCGATTCATGGTCCCCAGTTTCCTGACCCCGAACCCCAGCCTGTCGGGGTGAGGAAGGGAGAGTAAAGGTGGCGGAATGCCCCTGTGCCTGCCCAGGTGTGTGTCGCAGGAGCGTGTGCTGATGGCCTGAGGGGAAGGCAGGGACCTGGGCCCATGCACGTCCAGGTCTCCTGCCCACTGCAGGTTTGCTCCTCCCTGCGAAAACCACCCCATTTCCCTGGCCACCTGCTTCCTGCACTCTAGGCATGTGGTGACCCCGAGACTGACCAGCCTAGGACTGGCTGCCATGCCAGGGTCACTGTGGACCTTGAACCCTTGCTCCTGGCCCCTGCCCACAAGGCCTCTGAAGTCCATGAATGAGCAGCCCCACCCATAGGGACCCCCACCCCTACCCTCATCCCAGACTAGTGTGGGAATATTCAAAGACTGGAGGACCCCTGGCCTCTGCCCTTCTGGGGTCTTCAGTCTGATGGGGGTGACAGGCGTGCTAAGGAGGAGGGACTGTGCCACCCAGATATCTTGGCTGTGAATTCACGTGGCAAGGCCGAAGGAGCCGGGTAGGACGTAGTTAAAACGAGGGTTTGGGTTCCAGCTTCATACAGGCCGCGTGGCCTCGGACAGATCCCTTAACCTCTCTGAGCCTCTGTTTCCCCTCCTGGAAAATGGGGATAGTTCTAGATCCCACCTACCAGGGTTATCCTAAGATTTAGATAGGCCAGGGGTGGGTGGGGTCTTCGCGCGCTGTTAAGTGCTCTGACTCCCCCGGTCACTCATACAGCTGCTGGACATCGCTGGGAACCAGCTCACAGAGATCCCTGAGGGGCTCCCCGAGTCACTCGAGTACCTGTACCTCCAGAACAACAAGATTAGCGCCGTGCCCGCCAACGCTTTTGACTCCACGCCCAACCTCAAAGGGATCTTCCTCAGGTAGGAAGGCCCCCGGGGCGCTGCACGGGCCCCCGGGTCGGCCTGGCTCTAGCAGGATAGCTGAGGTGTACAGGAACAGCTTGCGGGTCGAGGTGGGCGTTGGAAGCCTGGCTTCACTGCTGACTGGCTGTGTGACCCTGGGTACATCCCAGAACCCCCTCAGCCTCTGTTTCCTCGGCTCTCAAGGGTGGGGACCATCCTGGCCAGGCCTGGTGAGGTTTATAGGTTTGTAAAAGGGCTTCAGAGACTTTAACAAGCCGTGCACGTGGGCATTATTGATGCTACCATGCAGGGAGGGGTACCGGAGGGCACGGGTGACTGCTGTGCCCAGGGCTGGCCGGGATTGAGCCTGGGCCTCAGATCCAGAACAGCAGATGGCAGATGTTCAGGTCCTCGCTGAGCTGTGGGGGTTTAGAATGATTTTTTTTTCCTAGGGGAGAGAGGGAGAGAGGGAGGAAGGGGGGAGAGGGGAAGAGGGAGAGGGAGAGAGAGAATCTTAAGCACGCACAGCGTGGAGCCAGAGATGGGGCTTGATCTCACGACCTTGAAATCATGACCTGAGCCAAAATCAAGAGTTGGATGCTTAAGCAACTGAGCCACCCAGGAGCCCCTAGAATGATTCTAATAGGGGAGCCAGCTCCCCAGGAAATGAGGAACTTTGGTACAGAGGAGTCAGGGTGGTTCTTCCCAACATCCTACCTAACCACCCCCTCGACTCAGAGAGAAGGGGCAGATTCGAGAAGACAGAATGCACACCTCCAGGAGATTGATGGCCCAGCAGGCCCCAGGCTAGGCTGGGGTAGAGTGTGACCTATGCCTTGGCTCCTGTGGGGGACTAAGACCCAAAGAGTTTAGGGGGCCTGATGTCAGAGCCCAGCCTCTGATTCCCCTCAGCCCGAGTGTGTCCCTGGCCCAGCTTGACCCTGGCCTTGCCTGTGGGCCACTCCACACCAGGCTCCAGGGTAACCCTAGGCTGGCAACCCTGGAGCCCCAGGCCTTGGGGTTAATCCCAGAGGGAGGTAATCCCAGGCAGAGAGGAGGCGCCCACCTCTGCCACTCCCAAATCTTGGAGCATTTGCAGATGGGGGCCTGCCCCTTGCTGTAGAAGATGAGTGGCCTGGGGTCCGCCCCTGCCCCCCCTCAAGCTGTAGCCACACTGAACTGCTGGGACTTTTCATGATGCATCTTGCTTCTCAGCACTGCTCCCCTCCCTGCCCCACACCCCTTCTGTGCTCCCGTTTCCCTGCTGGGGTGGGTGGGAGTGGAGACTCTGAGGGTCAGGCCTCTGGCACTGACCACGCATGGCGGCCGCACAGGTTTAACAAGCTGGCTGTGGGCTCCGTGGTGGAAAGTGCCTTCCGGAGGCTGAAGCACCTACAGGTCTTGGACATAGAAGGCAACTTTGAGTTTGGTGACGTTTCCAAGGACCGGGGCCGGTTGGAGGAGGAAGAGGATGAGGAAGATGAGGAGGACAACGATGAAGAGGATGAGGAAAGGCGATAGTGACTGGGTGAACCGGATGTGACATAGGTAGGTGGTCTGTGTGGGGCGCACTGACCTCTCCCCACCTGTGTCCTGTCCTCGACTCCAGTATGGGCCCTGGGTGAGCGGCTGGCAGGCTTGTGGGAGGCCGGCACAGGCCAGGGGACTCTCCAGGGCAATGAGTGCCCTGATGGGACATGCGCAGGGGCTGGGTCAGTGGAAGCAGGGAATGGATGTGGGGGCCCACGGGGAGGGTACTGCTGTAAGCCAAGCCGCCGTTGATGGGGGAGGCAGTGAGGAGGCAGAGAAGCAGATGGCCTGAAGGGGGTTGGGGAGGGATAAGCAGACTCCAGAGGCCAGAGTCGTCCTGGTCCTGCTGGGCATGAGGTGAGGGAGAAGACAAGCCTCCAGACTAGCTTGGGATCCCAGGCGATGATAGTACTGAGGGAGCAGATTTGTTAGGTGGTAGGAATGTTGAGTTAGATAGGCCTGGGGGGTGCTCAGGCAGCTGCCCAGGGGTGGGCCAGATATGTGGGTCTGGGGCTGGAGAGTGAGGTTTGGGCTGAAGATGGGGGTCCAGCCATCATTAGCCTGGAAATAGTCATGAGGTCACAGGAGGCTTGGGGAGCTTGGCCACCTGCAAGGGAGCCTGCAGAAGGGGCTGGAGGGAAGCAGCAGGGGAAGGAGGTAGGAAAACCCCAGGCAGTCAGAGGGAGATTATGCGCATGTGCAAAACAAACACCCCACATGTGCACACGGTGCACCAACACACACGGACCCATGCTCACACATGTCTAAACGTGCATACACTCGCACAGAGCACACACTTGCAGAACGCATAGTGCGCACAGACACACGTGCACGTGCTCCACGGAACATTCGCAGGTGCAGAACACGTACGTGCGTGCACACACATGGAGGACGCGTGCATGTGACTACACATTGTGTCTCCATGCACAAGGCCCTTTTAGAGAGAGCAGCTGAGTCAGTGCTGCTGAAAGGCAGGTGGAGGGAGTCCTGTCAAGGACCCACCCGATATGTCCACAAGGAGCTCGGCTGTGACCTTGTGGGGGAGTGACCTCAAGGGCAGTGGGGGTGGAGAAAGGAGCTGACAAGGAGAGGACCCATGGAGCGTACACACCTCTATCAAGAAGTTTGGCGGTGAAGAGATAAGAGGGTGGCAGGGGAAGGGGGTGCAAAGTTTCAGGTGGGGCTCCATATACCTTGTGCCCTTCTCAGAAACAGAGCAGGTTGAAGTGTTGATGGGGAGGGGCTGGCCTGGATGGGGGGGTTAAAGATGTGAGAGAGGAGAGCAGGGCAAAGCTAGCCCCGTGGTGATAGTAGGAGCGACTGGCTTTGGCAGGAGGGTCAGTGCTTCCACGGGGGTGGGAGGGACAGAGGACCGAGTGGCTGCAGTCTCACACAGGTTAGTGGCTTGGCGGCTGGACACGAAGTCGCATCAGCCCGATGCCTTCAGCCTTCTGTTTTCTCCGTGCAGCAGGAGGTGCTCAGCTGACCGGGGTGGGTGTGGAGAAGATGGGCCATTGGATCCATCCATGGCGGGGGTTTTGGCCAGGTGTGTGGGACAGAAGGGTAAGGAACAAGGATGTTGAGGGTATTGGCAAGAGAATGGCTGCAGTCGTGGACCCCGGGGGTCAGTCTGGGAAGGGAAGGAGGTATAGACAAGAGGGTGGGTGGGTAGGGCCTCTGGAGAGAGACGTTGGAGAGTGAGCACGGTGCGGTGAGTCACCGGGAGGAGAGGTGTGGTCAGACTGAGCTGAGCTGGGGGGTCATGGGGTCAGGCTGTGGCCATGGGAAGGGGCCCCTGGGCCACTGTTAGGACACTGACTTAAAGTAAGGGCTTGGGTCAGAGGGGAGACTGCAGGGTGGTGGTAAGGACCCCATGGGTGGATGCAGAGGGAGGTGGGGCTGACAGAAGGATGCACATGGGGTCGTTATCCTAGCTTGGAGAACAGGCCCCGAGGCCGTGCTTGGGAGTCCCCTTCCTCTGCTGCGGGGGCCCAGGGGGATGAAGGTGGAGACCTCCTCTCTAGGCACTGTTGTCAGACAAAGCCGGGGGTCAGGGATAGGGGTGAACAGCTGTTCAGTGAGGATGCTATGGCCCTCCTGAGGGGGCTATGGAGTCCTGGGATGGGAGAGAATCTGCCCCATCTGGAGGATATTGGCCTCGGGCAGGTCTGTTGGGCGGGGGATCCTGGGAGAGGCCCTGGGAAGTTAGCATGAACACCTCCCAGTGGGTGGCCTGCTGGCTCTGGGCCCCCAGGGGCAACTCCCCCTCCCGCCTGTAGTGGCCTGGCCCTCCCAGAGTCCCCTCAGGGGACCCCCTAGCTCAAGCCCACCTCCCCAAAGCTGGCAGGTCTGCCCCTGACCCTTCCACGTTTCTGCAGGACAACGGACCGCTGGACCCCTTTCTGCAGCACGTACCTGTGCCTGGTGAGCCCTGGTCTGCCATGCTCACAGGCGCACCCAGGGCTGCCCCCACCAGCCCCCGCTGCCCGCCGCCACCACACAGGCTGAGCACAGTCGCCCCGCCCCGTCTGTTCCCGCAGCGTCCCTCAGCCACACATGGGCAGGCACCACGGCGCGCCCACACACTGCCGTCTGCACGGCACCCATGGAACAGTTCCACTCCCCACCCAGGCCCTCCAGCACCATCATGCCCCCAGACTCATGCAGACTCAGGGAAGGGTCTGACCCTGCCCTGGCACCCATGGGTGCCTGCTCCCTTCACCACGGACCCATGTGTACTCACACACACACACACACACACACACACACACACACACACACACGAGTCACATGCAAACAGCCCTCTGTGGCCTCTGCCACTGACACATCTTGCCCCAGCCAGAACTGGCCAGAACAGCTTGCCATCTGCTCAGCCATCTGTCCGTCCATCCCCTGGAGAAGACAGAGTTATCTTGGTGCTCTCTGTGGCCAGGGGCCCGCCACCCTCGAACTCCCAGAAGCTGACCGTTGTTCCTCTTCCTCTCATTGGGACTGCTGCCCTGGCCTGCCTGCCCCGACCCCCGCTGCTGGGGGTCACTCCCTGCATGCCCTGGCCGGCCACAGGCGCATCTTTGATGGAAATCCCATTGAGGCCCAAGGGGAAGCTTCCTGAGGCAGCTGGGGCCTGGGGCAGGAGTGCGGTGGAGGGGCAGGGCCCAGCAAGGAGGGAGGAAGGGCCCAGCTGCCCTGGTGACATACCTTTTTTATTCTTTGGGCCTGGGGGGAGTTCTGGGTGTCTTTGGACTTGGAATTCTTTTTAAGAAAAAAAATGATAAACCCTCAAAGCTGATTTTTCTTGTTACAGAAAAACTAATATAAAAGCATTACCCTTTTCTGGCAGCCTGTGGCCGTGTCTGTGTGTGCTTCCTGCCAGGTGCTGGGCCAGTGCCCGGCTGGGGGTGGGCAGGACACCAGCACCTCAGGGCCTGTCCAGACCGGCAGGAGTCAGCGCCGAGTTCAGTTGTTGGGCCCACAAGTCATCTCACAGGCAGAGGCCCAGGGGTGTGGGGTTTAGTTATAGGTAAGGAGGCCTGGAGGCATGTGCGGCCCATCTGCTGGGTGGGGGTCGGCAGGTCCGGCCAGGACCCCCACGTGGGGCTTGTGAGCTCACTCTGCACTTCCAGAGGCTGAGCGTCTGAGCAAAGGACCTCCTGGCTTTGGACTGCTCAGGCTTACCCGGAGGACCGCCTGTGCACTGAGCAGGCATCACTGATGGGGGTGTCCCCAGGACGGCTGGCGTGGAAAGGGCTTGAAGGCAGGCCCGAGAGCTAGAGCGGAGTCTCCTTGGGGGCCCAGGTCTTTGCAGGCCTGCCTGGGGAAGAAGTGACAGACATGCCTAGTGCTCCCACCACCCCCAGCAGGGCCAGAGCTGGAACTGGGAGGGGCAGCACCCGGCTCAGAACAAAGAAGGAACTCTGACGAGCAGAGCCGCCCCACAGTGGATGAGACACCCAGGGAGCAGTGCCTTTCCACTCCTGGAGGTGTGTAAGCACGCTCCTGATGAGCCCAGTAAAGAGCAGATTCCTGCCTTGGGGTGGGCCAGGCTCCATTGCTCAAAGGGCCTTAGAGATGTAACAGGGGGGAGAGATGTTTAAGCCAGTCCACAGGATTGTGGGAATGACTGATAGATTGACCTCCGACCTCTCTTCAGTGATTAGGCCTTAATGAAGTAAGGATGTTCCCATAACAGACCCATTGGCCGCTGGCCCTGCAGTGGAACGGGGTTCCTAGGATCAGGGCCCTTCCTGGACTCCTCAGACTATAGCCCTGGGAGGAGGATAGGAAGTCGTTCAGGAGTGGGGGCTGGGAGGGCAAGTGCCCTCCTGAGTCTCTGAGTGACTTTGGGATGCCCATCCCCTCCCCCCGCTTCAGTGTCTCCTGGGGCTCCTCTGTGTAAGACCCTAGAGCTGCATCTTCTCCCCAGAGCACATTCAGAATAGGCTGTGGGGCCAGGGCTCTTCTGTGTCCCCTGTGAGCCTCCTGGAGGCACCCTGGGGCTGCGGAGAGTGAGGGAGAGAGTCTGGAAATGTCTTTGGGCGCATCCCCTCCTGAAAGCAAAGCATTCACCAAAGGGAGCCAGACTATTCAAGGAAATTTGTCGCTTTTGTGGGGACTGATCGCAGTGGTCTATCCACACAGGGGCTGTGGAGCAGGCCCCCAGGTAAGCCGATTCATATTCTGTCTCTTGCATATGACAGCTCAGACAGGCCTGGCTTCATTCCAGCCCCCAGGACAGGCTCGTTTGCACTCTGGCTGCCCAGGCAGGCCTGTCCACACACCGCCAGGCCAGCTAGACTTGTCTATCCTCTGGCTACATGGACAGGCCTGACCCTACATGGGCTGCCCAGTTGGGCCAGTCTGCACTGCGACAGCCCGTATTAGCTCAATAAAGAAACGCTGGCCAGGGTATGGTCACTATGCCCACAAGACTTGAAAAACAAAATACTTTTATTTAGTTATCATTGAATTTGCAAACACAGAAAGGAATGGAAATCTAACACCACTTCATCACACAGGCTTGTAGAGAGGGCTGACCCCAGGGCTCCACGGGCAGCTTGATCAGAGCATCCCAGGCCGGCCTGCCTCCCCAGTCCTGGCTGGCCCACCTATCTGTGGGAGGCTGGTCCAGATGTTTCTGAGGGTCCCTGCAGCTCTCCTGAAGACATCCCCTCTCCACGCCGGCTGAGCTTTGTGAGAGACAAGTGGTGGGATGGGCTGTGGCATGTGGCAGGTAGTGGGCCTTGGCCTTGGGCTGGACTGTCCTCGGGGAGAGCTGTTTGTCTGAGGCCATGTGTTACAGGACAGGGAGGGGGATGAACCTGGGCAGGGATACAGCTGGGGAAGAACCAGGCTGTTGTTACGTCTTCATAAACTGAAGGCAGTGGTGGCTGCAGGGCTCCCGGAGGGGGGCAGAGACTCTTGGCATCTGGCCCTGCAGGCCCCCTTCCTCTGGGAGGGAGTGGCCAAGCCTTGAAAGACTTGAGTTAGAATCCCAGCCCTGACATTATTTGCTCCAAGACCTGGGGCAAGTGTTTTCAGCTCACAGAGCCTCAACTGTGTGATCCAGAAAGTGGGACCACACAGCCACCCTCCTAGGCCGTCATAGTAGAAATGTCACAGCCGGGGCTTGGGCCATGCCGGCTCGTCATTCTCCAGCTGGGGCTCCCACCTGCAGTTTTTCCCTTTCTGAGACTCCATCGTCTGACAAGTGGGGCTAATAATGGCCTCTCAAGGGTGGGAAGAGTGTATGAGCCTGGCTCCTGCAGGTGCTCAGGAAAGTAGGTGAGTTGAGATCCTGCCTTTGGCCCCTGACCCTGGAGGCTTCCCCAGCCCCTGCAGCTCTGCAGGCTCAGACGTTGGTCTCAAGCTCGCTAATCTCAATGGTGCAGTGGTCCAGACAGGTGGCAGCTGACTCCTCGTCCTGCTCTACCTGGACGGGGATGTGGTGGGGACAGGCAGGGCCCAGGGTCAGCTCTGAGGCCTCAGCCACGCTCTTCACACAGCCGTTCTGCTGGCTTGCCATGATCTCCTGGAGGCTCACTGGCTTGGTCTCACAGGGTGGCAGTTTCTGGGAGGGAAACAGGCCTTGGTAGCATCAGGAGGGAGTGAAGTTAGACACTAGGGAGGACTGAATGAGCAAACCATGTGACTGGTTTTCTTACACATGTGCCGTGGGACCTTGCTAGGTCACCCAAACCCTCTCTGTGCCCCAGTTCCACTCTGTCCTGCTTCCTTCTGAGGCTGTCTTAGTGGAGGAAGGAACACATAGTCTGGTGAGGGAGTTGGTGGCTCCCCTGCCTGCACTCCCCACGGAGGGGGATAGCCTGCTACACAGAGTTATTGAAGGAGCCCTGAAAACCACGAAGCCGTGTGCAGACGTACAAACATTTACGTCGTTGTCAGCAGGACAAATAGTGCCTCCACACAAGGGTCCAGGCTCCCCGAGGGCAGGGCTTCAACTTCTTTGCTTCCTTCCTTCCCCATGGCTCCTCCCTTGATCCACGGCCCTGGTGAGTGCTCAGCAAGCGGCCGTTAGAGGAATCAGTCACCCCCGTACAGATGAGGAGACCGAGGCCAGAGGCAGGGAGGGCTGGGCAGAAGGCTGCCCGCTGGTGAGAAGACCTCATGCCCCCCTGCCCGCCCCAGCTCCGCCCCCTCAGCCCTGCTCTCACCTCAGCGCCTGTGTCCTGAGCAAAGTCCTTCCGGCAGATGTGGGCCATGATCCCCGCTGCCAGTGCGTCCCCCAGCACGTTAATCATGGTGCGGAAACGGTCCCTGGTGAGCCAAAGAGGGCCGTGAGCGGTGGGCACCTTTTTTTTGTAGGAGGAGCTGGCCGAGGGCGGCGGGCAGCCAGGCTGGGGCCGGCAGCAGGGTGCATTTCTTGTCCTCTTGAGCCTACCAGCCCCGGGGTGATGCCAGAGAAGGTTGACGCACGGCTGGCTTCATGGGCACGTGACTGTGCCCCTGCTTAGAAGGGCCTGGGCTTGATCTAATGCTCTGCTCCCACCCTTTGGAAGTTCTTTATCATTTTTGAACAGGGGTAGGCACATTTTCATTTTTGAACACTGGGCGCCACAAATTATGCAGCCAGGCTGGTGTCCGGGACAAACCACGGCAGTTCCCTGGCTCACCCCCACTGCCTGCTGCCCGAGGGGTGGGGTAGGTCGGGGGGCCAACCCCACTCACAGAGCCCAGTCGACAGCGATGATGAGGGTGATGTCGTCAGTGGGCAGTCCCACAGAGGTCAGCACGATGACCATGGTGACGAGCCCAGCCTGGGGGATGCCAGCTGCCCCGATGCTGGCCGCCGTGGCCGTGATGCTGCAGGAGGGGCAGGGAGAGGAAGAGGAGGAGCAGGTGGGGCAGGCCTCGCTGCTGGGGCCCTGGCTCCAAGAAGGAAGCCAGAATGCCAGGGATAGCCATACGGGGCAGGGGTTGTTAGGAAAGCCACATGGGTTACTTCTCGTGGTGGTGGGGGGCATGTCCCTGCTCAAGGTCCTCTGGCCCCGTGGCCTCCATCCCTGGCCTCAGCAGAACCTCTTCGGGAGCTTGTGGAGAAACTTGTGCCTGGAGCCACTGACTCTGTGGGGTTCCAGGAAGCTGACCAGAGATTCAAGTCGTCCACCACACAGCTCTGCCCAGCTCCTTCTGGGGCCTGGTTCCCTTCCCCACGGCCTCTGCTCCTCACCCCAGCACCCTTCCCTCAGCTCTTGCCACACTAGCAGTCCCTCCTCTGTCCCTCATCCCGTCCCTGGCCTCTTCACGCCCTGTGCCTGTCTGCAGCCCCCTCCCTGCCCTGCGCGTCCAGACTGCAGGCCCTCCTCTGGGCCTGAGCTTCCCAGCGTGCTCAGAGCTCCCCCTCTGCAGGGTATTGCTGGGGAAGGAGCGCTATGTCATAGACGCCAGGTCATGTTCCAGCTGCAGCACTGACTTGCTGTGCGGCCTGGAACAAACCCCTGCCCCTCTGCACCCCAGAGACCCCAACAGATCTGGGAGCTCAAGAATCCTAAAGGCCCTGCCAGTGCCCTCCTCTCGGCCCCCGCCTCCTCCTGCCAATCCGCACTGGGTATGGGGAGTCAGGTATGTACCTGATGGTGATGATCTGGCCGAAGTCCAGCTCATAGTTGTTGACCTGGGCAATGAAGATGGCGGCCACAGCCTCATAGAGTGCGGTGCCGTCCATGTTGATGGTGGCGCCCACAGGCAGCACAAAGCGGGCAATGCGCCGGTCAATGTGGTTGTTTTCCAGCAGGCACTTGAAGGTGATGGGCAGCGTGGCTGAGCTGTGGGCAGAGGGCCCAGTGTCTGCCTACCACCGTCTTCCAGGGGCCTCTGGGCCGCCTGCCTGCCACGGACAGGAATCTTGCCCCCACCCCCGGCAGCCTACCAATCACCGGGGAGAAGAGGCTGAAAGAAATTCGAAATGGTCTCAGGTGGCATCCGTGGGCAGTGTGATCAGTGGGCCAGCCAGGGCCGCCCAGGCCTAGCGCTGGAGCGCCACCGACCACACAGGTTGGGAAAGGAGTTACCACCACCAGAGCACCTACTATGCGCCAGGCATTGTGCTTTACACACCCTCATCGGATCCTCTCCGCTTCCTGTGAGGGAGGGGTTTTGAGGCTGTTTTACAGGAGAAGAAACGGAAGCCCAGAGGGGACGAGGGGCTGACCCAGAGTCACAGTGCTGTGCCACGCTTAGATGAAATGGCCGACTTGCTGGATTTCGATCCCAGCCTCCCACTAGCCAAGTGGTTCTAGCAGGTTCCTCAACCTGTGTGTGCCTTAGTCTCCCTGTCCTACACGATACCTAGATTACAGAGCTACGAGAAAGTGCTTCGAACAGTGTCTGGCATGTTGCAAGCACGCAGGCAGCGGAAGCCACTACAATTATTGTTACGGTGTTTGCGACTAGAGCTCCTGGTGGCCGTGCTGAGATGAAGACTCAGGCTGGGGTGGTCCCAGTGCCCTTCCTCTGCCACAGGCCACTGCCTGGGGGCCCATGTCCATTGCCTGGTGTGCTGGGCCCGAGTCTGTGGCTCCTGCCAAGCAGGAGATGGCTCAGGGCTGCTGGCTCCAGCAGGGCTTGGCTGGTGGCTGGTGGCTGGGGGCCAGCAGCCATTAGGGACTTTGTCTTTCCTTTCCACCTCCTGACCCTGCCCTTCGTGGAGGTTCCTGGGGCTTCCGGGGCTTCTCCTCACTGGGGCTCTGTTCCTCCTCAGTTCTTCCTGAGGTGCTTTGGCTGCCAAGGGTGGGGTCATGTGGCTGCCGAGGAAGGAGCTCTGTGGTGGCCTTCATTCCCGTTTGACAGACTGGGAAGGTGAGGCCCAGAGAGGAGAAGGCGCTAAGGGCTGGAAGGAAGAGCCAGGCTTTGGCTCCAGAGAGACATGGGCCTGAGCTCAGGTGACTTCCTGCATATGGAACTTGGACATTTGTTGTGGGGAGAACCACACTTTCTTCACAGAGTATAGAGCACTTCCTCCCCCTTGATAGACAGCCGGGTTGGCATGACTCCAACCCCCTGGGCTCTTCTGTACTCCACTGTGGTCTGGGGTCCTGGAGAGAAGGTGCCACTTCATCTAGCCCAGACCAGCTTTCTTGCCCTTTGGCGGGTTTTTGGTGGGTTATCTGCACTCATTCCCATGGCAACGCTCCGAGGCAGAGGCTACCATAACCCCCAATCTGCATATGAGGAAATGGATGTCCAGGGAGCTCAACCGTGATTCAAATCCCTACTGGCTAGTGACACTCTCAAGGTTGTGACAGGACATCCAGCCTGGATGTCCCCGTGGCTGTAGACGGGCCAAGTCCCTAAATAACGCAGGGCCTGACTCCAACAGAAGCATCATGTGGCAGCGCAAGGCGACAGCAATTGCAGATTCATCCCTCATCAGCTGTGCGGAAGCCACCCCCACGTGGACTGAGTTGAGTGTGCCTTAGAGACTCTGGCAGTAGGGGAGGGGAAGGCTTTAAGAGGCAAGAAGGGCTTTCTGCCATTCGGCGGGCAGGTGGGACTTCAAGCAATCCGTTTCCAAAAATTGGTCTCATTACCATAGCTACCCCCAAGTTTGTGAAGTGGGCCACACTAACACTGCCATGGTTCTATGGCTATGGACACATGATGGCTGGGCAGATGAACAGAGTTCAGCTACCGCTATCTTCCCACCCTGCCCATCACCCGGGGCTACCTGGAGGAGGTGGCCAATGCGATGAGCAGGGCCTGGAGGACACCACGGATGAAGACAATGGGGTTCTTTTTGGTAATGAAGAAGTAGAGCAGGGGCAGGATGAAGAGGCCATGGACCACCAGCCCACACACTACGGTGACCGCATAGAAGCCCAGCTTCTTTCTGACAGCTGTGGGGTCATCCATCTCCAGGATCTTGCCGGCGATGAGGAACACAATGCCGAAAGGGAAGTACCTGGGGCGGGGTGGGGGCAGGCAGCCAGCTCAGGGCCAGGAAGGCAAGGATCCCAGGCAGCCCTGCCACTGCCTCACTGCCCCCTGAGCCTCCTGGGGCTCCCTTGAGGACTGAATGAGACTGCGTACCAATGTGCCTGGCACATGGCATCATTCATACCATGACCCTCAACCAGCCCAGCCCTGCACAACGTCTGGCCTTGGAGGAGTGCCCTGCCCTCAGCAGGCCCTCGCTTCAACCCAGCAGTGCCACAGACTTCATGTCGTGACCTTGGGCAGGCCTCTGCATTTCCCCATCTGAAGTGGTTGGACTAGAAGATTCCTAAGGCCTGAGCTCTGAACCAAAAGTGGCAGCTGATTCTCACTTCCAGTGTTCCGCTTCTCCAAAGCTAAGCTGATGAGACTCCATGTGATGGGGAAACCAGGCCAGGAGAGCAGGGCCACGCTTAGCTTGTAACTTCCAGTGGGCCTGACCAGGCCAGAAATGGCAGGCCCAGGGCTGGAAGGAGGCCTGGTCGGGGCTGGCGTGGGCGGGAAGGGGGGGGTGTGGAATCCAGGGGAAAGTGTGTAGCTCTGGAGGCCCCAGGCCAGGGCTGAGCCTCCTGTGTAGCTTTCTGCTTACACTAGGAAAGCAGAGGAAGGGACCGCGGGCGTCCCTCCCTCGCAGGCAAGGGTGGAAGGGGGCAGGGTGAAGGCAGAAGAGGACACGCCCCCCGGGAGTCTTACCACACAGCCACGGCCACAATCTTCATGACAGACTCATTGAGGCACTGGCAAAAGCTGACTAGAGGGGTTCCGCTGTCACCCATGCGGCCCAGCATGATGCCTGCGGGGGCAAGGACACAAGCGTATCACGGATGCCACAGACCAAGGTGCAGGCGCACACCACATCGTCACTGCCGGCACACGCTGGTGGCAAAGTGGGCACAGGGCCACGTGCGCATGGTTTCTTTGCTCTGCCAGCGGACGTCCTGTTTATATGTTCCCCCTCAGAGGTGGCTGGGGAGGGAGGAGGAGTGTCCCCTGGGGACCGATTTCCTGATGGTTCCCAGCACCATTTGGTCACAACTTGGGTCCCTGAGGCCCTGGCCCCTCTGCGCACCCGACCTTTGAAAGGCCAAGACCTTTGGGCCTGCTCTGGTCAGTCCGTGCGGCGGGCTGTGGGGATAAATGGGGAGCAAGCCAGGCCCATCTCTGCCCGCATGGAGCTTACACCTGCTTCTGTGCGACTTCGACAGACAAGAAGTGACTGCAGCAGGTCAAACGTTCAAGGAGGAGCATGGGGCACCGGACCAGTCTGGGGGGTCGGGAAGACCTTTCCCGAGGACACGACGCTTACAGAGACCTCCATCTCCCGACAGGGATGGGAAAAGTGCAGGGGAGACGAAGGGGTAGGAGTGGCCAGGCGGCCGGAAGTGGGAAGGTCTTTGGGAAGGCGGCTTCCGGAAACTGAACGGCCGCGTGGCTGTGGGAAGAGAGCGGGAGCCGAGGCGCTGGGAGGCAGGCTGGGCCAGGCCCCTGAAAGCTCCGCAGGCCGAGTACAGTGCTCAGGCCCCCTTTCCAAGGGCAGTGGGAGGCTTTCTGCAGGACTCTGCGGGCCGGTGAGGAGGACACACCAGAACAGGGACTCTTCAAGGAGGCTCTTGCAGAAACCAGGTGAGAGATGACGGTGGACCAGAACCACGGGGGTGGCAGAGGGCAGAGGGAAACGCGGGTTCGGAGAGAGGTTTCAGAGGTAGACCTGACAGGTTTGGATGCGGGCTGGGACAGGGGCCGAGGGAGAAAACGGCGCCCGGATGTCCTGCGCGAGCAACCAGGGGAACGGTGAGCAAACCCTGTGGAGAAGTCAGGGAGGTGGGAGAGGCCCTCCCAGGCCCTTAGCCCAGGGTGAAGAGGGAGGTTGATGCTGGTTTTAGAGTCAGACTCACAATAACCTCTGACGTGGCCTAGAAGGACAAGATGGGGATTGACGAGCTAGATTGTTCTGGATGGCTTGTCCCAAAGGAGGAAAAGGGGTGTGTGTGTGTGTGTGTGTGTGTGTGTGTGTGTGTGTGTGTGTTGGTGCTGAGAGCACTGTTGGCAGAGGCAGACCCATAGGTTTTGTGGCATCTGAAGCTTATATAGTTTGGGGCCCTCTTTAAGAAAAGGAATTTTTTTTTTAAAGGTACAGAAAGGCCTTTTGCAAGTTAAGCTTCGCTGGCTTCCCGGCAATACCTATGGTTGGGGGTCTTGGCACCTCCTGGAGAAGAGTAGCAAAGGGGAGGGTGTGGTCAGGGAGGCCAACTGTGGGCACTGAGAAGTGACACAGACATGTCTGAGGAGACAGTTGGCTAGTGAGAAGCCCCTGTGGGAGGTGGAGGGGAGAAATAGGGCTCTAGAGAGACAGTGATGACTGGTAGAGTTTTAGAATTTTCCTGTTCTTTATTGTAACCTCCCCCCACCCTGCCCCAGGATCCCCAGACTTCAGTAAAATGGAGCAGGTGGCTGGGAGGGGGCCAAGGGATGGTCATCTTTAAGGGAGAGCTGCCACCCCTGCAGGCAGACTAGCACCCAGAGATGGAGAATTCCAAGTGAGGAACCCCGGCTCCAGCCAGGGGGTGGGTGGAAGACACCCCTTGGTAATGGAATGGGGACTTGAGCCACTCCATTGGATCGGAAAGAAAGGAACCACCTGAAAGATGGGAGACTCCAGGTTATTCACAGTAGCGGGTACAGGGTAGCAGAGAAGGATGGATGCAGAAGGGGACTGGCTCCAGGCCACAGCCGGGGTGGGGAGGGCAGCACATACCCATGGTGGCAGAGAAGATGACGATACCCAGCACGTTCATGCCATCGATGGTGTCAGGCTCTGACTTGTAAACAACCTCGGGTGGTGGGGTCAGGTCCAGGGCAAAGTTCTGAACACGAGAGCCATTCTCTTCCTGGACCCCATAGATGAGGATCTGCCGAGGAGGGGCCTCCTCTGATGTCATCTTGGGAGATTTGATAACGGGGGTGGTCTTGGTGCGGTACTAGTGGGCGACACCCCAACCAGGAAGAAGTCAGGGCCAAATATTGTTCTTAATATCATCAACAACAATAATAACAACATCTTAGAGGCACATTTCTATGCAGTCAAGAGCTATTTGATTGACAATAACCCTGTGAGGTAGGCAGGAGTATTACCAAGATTTTACCAGAAAGAAAATTGAGATTCCTTTATCCGTGGACACACTCCCCAGCCGTGTGCTCTCTATCCCTTACTCCCTCTTCTTCCTTTTCTGAGTCATTACACCCATCTGGGTTCCCCTCTACCCATCTCTTCTTCTACCCAGATAATTTTCCATTCACCCATCTATCGCTTCCAAGCATCCATTTACCATCCACCTAACACCCAGCCAGCCCTGCCTGCCATTGATGGAAACTTGGACCTTCTCTTTGAATAGCGCAGCTTGCCCCAAGCCTTCTTGAGGAGAAGAGGATCCAGCTGGGAGGAACTGAGCCTCCAAGCTGTTTCCCTTTCCTCCTCTGCCCCAGGGCATCCCTGGGTCTTTCCCTGTCCTTCCTTGGGCACAAGGAGCCCAAACAAGGGAAACTTCTATCCTCCCAACACCACAGTGCCAATGAGGTGGGCCTTCTGGGGGGGGGGAGCCACTCAGGAAATATATGGGACCTCAAGTTTCTGTGCTTCAGTTTCTTTATCTGTAAAATGGGGGTCACAATCCTATCTAGCTCATTAGATTAAATGAGACAACATACGTGAAGTGTTTACAACAGCACCTGGTGTGTGGTGTGCCTTATGTAGCCACTACCGCTGTTATCATGCCACCACCATCATCATCGTCTTTCCAACGTTGAACATGCTGTGGTGGACGCCAGGGACACAAAGATGAGTCAGACATGACTTCTGTTCTGAGAGCTTTGGGGAGGGAGTGACGTACTTCGCCTCAGGGGGTCAGACAGCTTCACAAAGAAGGGTACATTTGAGCTGGGTCTTGAAGGATGGGGAGGAGTTTGCCAAAAGAGAAAGGGCATTCCAGGTAGGTGTGAAGTAGAGCAATATTTAGCCTTTCTCTCTCACGCCTTCAATAATTCCCCATCGCTACTGGAATAAAATCAGAACTCCCTTGCCTAGCATTCAGCACGCATGATTCTCTGGCTCATTGCATAGATAAAGGCCCAGAAGGTGAGGAAAGATAGAGTGATTAGCTCAAGGTTTCATAGCTCCTTATTTTGGAGCCTCCTCTCCAGCCCTCACCCTCTTCCTTTGTGTCCTCAGTCCCAATGCATGGCCCAGCACAGGCAAGGGGGTCAGGAAATGCTTGCTGGACCATCAGCCAACCAGCCCACATTTTACAAGGGGAAAAGAATTAGAAATTATTAGAAGGACAGGCAAAAATTGGTGCACAGGAATATTTACCATCATTTCCAAAAAGGAAATCTTTGAAAACAACCTCGAGGCCCACCGAAAAAGGGATGTTCCCACCATGGGCTCTTACATCACCGCAAATACTGTATTTTAAAGAAACACTTAGTAACCAGGGCAAGTGCTCATGCTATAATGAGCATGGGGTGAAAGCAAGATACACACTGCGTATGTACTATTCTAACTTTGTTTTTCCAAAACATATTTATGCAGACAAAAAAAGACTAGAAGTGTCCCAACTGCTACCACTGTGGCTTGGTCCTGGAACAAGAGATGATTTTTATTTTCTGCTTTGTGTTTTTTAGTGTTTTCCTAATATTTTACACTGAACATGATTACTATTCTTACTACGGGGAAAAAGGATTATTTTAAAAAGAGAGAAAACAGGCTTAGATGCCAGACAGGCCTGGGTTTCCCGACCAGCACTGTCATTTATTAGCTGTATAACCTTGGGCAGGTCCTTTAATCCTTCCCAGCTTCCAGCTTTGGTTTCCTCATTGGGGACAGGGGGCTGGCACACTGAGCCCAGGGTTACTGTGAGGACCCGTTGATTTGGGGTGCGCGAGCACGGGGGTGAACCTAGAGCACGGGCGCTTCTCCTCACTTTGTCAGTTCTCTTCCTGAGAAGCTGGAACCCTGGGCAGGGGTGTGGCCAGGGGAGGCTCTAAGGATCTCGATCTCCCCACCTCCCTTCCTCTCCAGCCTCTGGGCCCAGGAGGCAGGGAGACTTGCTGGGTAAACCTGACATCTCCCAGCCTGGCCCAGGCTGGCCCTGCCTGCCCCGCAATCTCGACCCGGGAACCACTCACCTGTTTGAACGTGGCTTCCACCAGGTTGGCTGGAAACATGTTCCTGGGAAGAGAGGCAGTTACTGAAGAATTCCAGAGCCTGGGACACGAGGGCCCGTGGGCTCATTTGAACACCTCCCTTGGCAGTCAAGGCCTCTCATGACCTAGCCCACTTCTCACTGTGGCCTTACCTGTTCCTACCACCAGCCACCCCTACCCCCCACCCCGCCTCCCAATCCCCAGTACTCAAAACTCCAACACCAATTGCATACAGTTCTCTAGAGACACTGCATAATTCTCCAGCACCCAGGACTTGGTCCACACTGTTCCTTCTGCCTGCAATGCCCTTCCTGCTTCTCTGGCTAACTCCTACTCCAGTCACTCAGAGGCCACGCCTTCTCTGATTGCTGGTCGACTCTGCAGGCCTTTCCTCGGGGGTCACCCCTACCCCAGGGTGCTGCAGTATGGCACAGGCTCACGGGTCTGCATCCCCACAGACTGGCATTCTTGAAAACTCTGGTTCCTATCTTCTCTGTGGTGCCCAACACAGGACCTGGCGCATAAATGAGATCATAATTCCTATTGACATTATTTTCATAAATCTGAGGGAGGAGGTCTTGTCCTACTGGAGGAGGTCTTGTCCTACTGGATATGAACATACACTATAAAGATAGAATTTAAAGTACAATATTGACACAGCTGTCAACAGAAAAATCAAGAGAACAGAATGTGTAGCCCAGAAACAGAACCTAGTACATCTAAGTACCTCATTAAAAAAAAAAATAAAGTGTATTTATTTTCTTTCAGTAATCTCTACACCCAACGTGGGGCTCGAACCCATAACCGCGAAATCAGGAGTCCCACGCTCTTCTGACTGAGCCAGCCAGGCGCCCCTAACTACTTCATTTTTGATAAAAGTCACTTCACAGATCAGTGAGGATAGAGTACAAACCAACTATTTAAATAAAAAAAAAAGTTAGATTCCCTATTTATACTTTGCATCAAAATAAATTCCACATAGGTTAAAGAAATAAATAATTTAAAAAATGAAACCATAAAAAGCTGAAAGAAAATATAGGTTAGTATTGTTCAGATCTCAGAATAGGGGAGGACCCTCTAAGGAAAAAAAAATGAGCAATTGAAAAAATCAATAGATTTTACTCCATAGAAATTAAGGATGTCCCAAGTGTAGCACGGTATCCTGGGTTGGATTTGGGAGCAGAAAAAAAGAAATTAGTGGAAAGAGTGGTGAAACCCAAACAAGGTCTGTAATTTAGTTAATAGTGTTGTCCTAATTTAATTTCTTAGTTTTGACATCTGTGCCATCGTCATGTATGTTGCTAACATCAGGGCAAGCTGGGTGAAAGGTATGTGGGAACTCACTCTCCTATGTTTGCACCTTTTCTGTAAACTTTAAATTATGCCAAAATAAAAAGCTAAATAAATTGAGAAGGTCTCTAAGATGGATTCAAATGCAAAAAAAATTATAAAGCAAATGACAAACTGGGGAAACTATGTGACAAAGTGTTATCATCCTTAATCTATAAAGAGCTTTTACAAAGCTTGTCTTTGTCTCCTTGTTCACTGTCTCTTCTCTCCAGAATATCAGCTTCCTGGAAGGCAGAGACCTCTGTTTTGTTCCCTGCTGTGTCCCCAGCAACTGCAAGACTGCCTGGCACATAACAGGCACTCAGTCTATATTTGTTGCATAAATAATTGGACCACAGAAACATTAGTACCTCAATAGAAAACTGATTGAAAGTCATGGCTAGGCAATTCACCTTGCAAAAGAAGGACCATAAGTAGCCTTAAAAAGCTTTTTTAAAATGTTCAGCTTCATCGATAAATCAGACATTTTCACCTCTCAAACTGGTAAAGGGTTTTTAGATGACAGTACTCAATGCTGAGGTTGGGGGCCATGCCTCCCCCCCCTTCCCGGTTCTGGTAGCAACCTTTCTGTAAGGAAATTTGCGGTTCCTATTGAGGGTCTTAAAACCATTGCACCTTTGTCTTTACGATCCACTTCTAGGAACTTTTCTAAATCAGAGATGCTAACAGATTTTTGGTCATGTGCTTGCATTTCCTCAAACAGGCCATGGAGACTGGCCTTACCACTCACTCTTGTTCTTGGCAAGTCTCTTCTCTTTCAGGACTGCTCATACATACTTGGAATTATATACAAGAGTATGGGTGTGCATTATTTCTTAACCTTACACCCTAGCAGCCACTATTGGAAAGCGCAAACTATAATTTTTTTCTTCACTGCTGCTAAAATATAGGTTCAGTGTAAGCATATGGCAGGAGGAAGAGAGCTTAGAATGAGCTAGCAAGGCAGAAAGAGTGGTCCTGGCTTTTCCCACTAATTTCAGCTTTGTCACAAGGGAGAAGAAGCAAGCTAGGGTCCGGGGCTGAGATCTCAGAAGCTCAAATGAGGCTTTTTTTTTTTCCCCCTAGTTATAAGCAGATTCTTGCCACCAGATTGTGGCTGCCTGCAAGGGCTTTTGACATCAAGCAGATCTGAAGCCCCGAAGCCAGGGTTAGTGCTGGGGGCTCACCAGGTACACAGTGGCCAGGATGCACTGGTCCACTGGGCCTGGGCCCTCATGACCAGAGGAGAGGAGGCCCAGGCTGTACCAGTGGTTCAGAGATTGGAAATCTCTCCTGGGCATAACCCCCAAGGTGCGAGGGACTCACAAAGTGGTTTTCTAATGAAACTTCAAGGGAAGGCTGCTTTAGCCTGACCAGAAACTAGGAACATTCAAGTTGTAGGAGACCAAATGGAGCTTACACCTAGGATGTACATTTCTCTACAATCTCCTTGAAAATTAGAATAATTTAAAATGTGGGTTGAAGCCGGGACAGTTAGTTGCCTACCCAGTCTCCATTCTTTCCTCCTTCCTTTACTGACAGGAGCCCCGGCATGTTACAGGACCAGTGGGGCTCTGCCGTCAAATCCTGTTTCCCAGCCTCTCTCAGCAAAGGGGTGGCCCAGGAGATGAAGTGGGAGTCATTGAGTGGTGCTTTCAGAAAACTCTTGGAAAGGCGCCCACTCAGCCAGAACTCTTCTGTCCTTTCCTCCAACTGTCTTCTTTCTGCCTGGAACATGGATGTAATAGCCAGAGCTTCAGCAACCTTCTTGGACCATGAGACACACTGATGATAAAAGCCAAGTGGTGATCCTGCTGCCCACCGCTGGACTGCTTTGGGAGAAAATGAAAGCAGCCTCTGCTGCTCCGGGTTTCTCTTAACTAGCCGCCAACAGCAACCTCTAACCAATATGCCTGCTCATACTCATAATCGATGAACTCCTCCTGTGGACTTTAATGAAGAATTATACTTTTGATTATTGAACAGGAAAACATACATTTTCCTGTTTAGTAATCATTTTCCTGTTTAATAATCAAAAGTATAATTTTCTTTTGACTTTGCCCATGGGAAGACTTCCCACTTGCCCTGTGAGGCCTGTGCTCCTAGTGGCATAAATGCGGATGGAACGTGCTTGGGAGACATTAATAGCCATGCCCATCAAGTACACACACCCTCTGGCCTGGGCCTTCCCGCAGGCACTTGGGGCAGAGCCACAGCCTGCCGGCTCCCTTCCTTACCTACTCTTAAGTCCCAAGACTCTGACATTCCAAACTTGCCCCTAATCCCAGGTTCCCAACCCCCAGGTTGGGGATGTTCCTTCCCAAGCACGGCTCCTAAGGGCTGCTGCATCTAATCCCTGAGAGGGTAACTGGGAGCTATAAATAGAGCCAAGTCATTACTTCATCTCTCTGGTGTTTTAATAAGATTGGGGGACAAAGGGGGCCCAGCTCTGATTAGCGTTCGGTTGCTGTGAGGCTGCACTGTGAGCAGACGTCAGTTTTCTGGAGCCTTGGGAAATGAATTCATGTCTCAGTGAGTTGTCCAGGGACATGGCCTCTTGTGTTCCTCCAGAATCATCTTTGAGAGAAGGGTGCATGTCTTCCTGGCCCTGAGGTATGCTGCCAGCCTTCTTCCCCTGCTCAGTTGGCCCCTACATCTTTCTGACTTTTCATGTGTCACGCCTGCCCGCACTTCCCAGTTCCCTGCGCCGGCCATCCGTGTTCTCAGCAATGCTCACTAGCCACCTGCTCTGGGCCACAGTGGGGGTAAGGGGGCCCCTGGGACCCTCTGTCCTAGTATTCTCCTTTTCTTCACAGCCTCTCAGAATGTCAGAGCATCTAGGAAGAGTGTCTGATAGTGTCTGTCCAGTGCATTCTTCTCATCTGTCTGTCCTAAGACAGAGGACAGCCTGGTGCAGGACTTGCATTTGCCCCCTCTCAGTGCAACGTCTTCACCCGGAGCAGGTGCCTTCTAAAGGGGGGGGGTGGTGAATGGAGCAGAAGTGACTGCACGCCAAACAGGGCATCCCCCTGCCTCTAGTCACATCCTGACCACTCTGCCCTGCCCCCAGCCATCCTTCCCAAATTCACCAGCTTCCTGTTTCTAAAGCATAACAGCCAACCCCTCAGCCTGGGCTCAAGGTCTTCAAGGTTGGGTTCTGCCCTGTCCTCCCAAATGCATCTCCCAGAACCCACCTCCAGGAGCTTCTGCTCAAGCCCTGCAGCTTCCTCACTGTGGGTCTTTGTGTTTCAGAACCACAGAGCTAGAAGGGGTCTTGAAAACCACTGGGGAAACTGAGGCCTGAAAGGGCCACACTGCGCCTTATTGCCAGAGTTGTGACAAGACCTCCCATCCCCAAGGTTCTGGTTCCCTGTCCCGGGAAGCATGTGACCTCTCTCTGCAGCCCCACTCTCTGACTAAGAAACCGTGATGTCCAACCACTCAGCTTTGCAAAACAACTTGCCTTGGGGTTGAGAGCAACTGGGGAAAAGCCTAAAACCAGAAGGATCAATTTTCACCACGTGAAAAGCAACCAAGAGCAGGAGCCACTCTTGGAACATTTGACTCTGACACGTGTGTCCGATCCAGAGCCCTCAGCCCCTCAGCAGGGGAGGCCGTGGTCAGGAGGGCGGGGACTCCCCGAGCACCAACTCCTTCCACCACGAGGAAGGGCTGTCTTGAATCATAGAATCCAAGAAAGGATGAATCATAGCCACCAAATCTTAGAAATAATGGATCTTAGAAATGAAGCCTCTTGCAATTCCTCTTCCTTTGGCCTCTAGGATATCTGCTGTCCTGGTTCCGCTCCTGGCCCCCTGCTTGCTCCTGCTCTGTCAGCTCTACGAAAACCTCCAACATGGCTGGGGGCCACGGCTCAGCCTGGGCCTCTGAGCCACACACGTGGCACTGTCTCCCTGTGCAAGTGAGTCTCTGCTCATGGCTCAGACCCCAACCCCATCAGTGACCCTGTGTCCCATGTCCGCCTTCAGCAAACACTGAGCACCTCCTCTGAGCTCTTCTAGGCTCTAGGATGCAGCAGGGGACAGGTTTGTAAACATCTAGCCCTCGTGGAAACTATATTATTTCTGCGGGGGAGTCACAAGAAGAAATAAAACAGATGGGATAATGTCAGGTAGTAATAAAGGCTCTGAGGAGAGAGAGTGACAGAGGTTGGGAGGTCCCTCTGAAGAGGTGACACGGAGCAGAGGTGGAGTGAGGCGAGAAGTTATGCACCCCTGCTAGACGATCCATGCGGGCAGAGGCAGCAATGAGGACAAGGGACCAGGATGGGGTCTAAATGGACATTTGGGGAAAGACAGGAGGCCAGCAGGGCTAGAGGGAGGGGAGGGAGAGTTGGAGCAGAGGTCCCAGGCCGTGGGTGTGTGGTGGAGGCATCAAGAAGGAAGGGCCTGTAGGCATAGTGAACGCTGCGGAGTGTGTTCATGTGTGATGGGTCATGAGCAGGATCGCTCTGCCTGCTGTGCTGAGACCACACCAGAGGGAAGCAGAGAGAAAGCAGGGTGACGTGGTTGGACCCTCCAGTGAGAGATGATAGTGGTCTGGGAGATGGTGAGACTGGCACAGGGCGACAGAAGGGACAAGGCCTGGGATATTATTTTGAAGGTAGAGCTGACAGAATTTGCCAACAAATTGGATGCAAGAGATGAGAGACAGTGGCCCAAGATGGGCCGTCTCCAGCTCAGACTCTCCCAAAGACTCAGACCCACCAGCCAACCACTGGTGGACACCTTCCCTAGGATGTCCACATGGGCTCTGGCATTGTCCTGCGACTCGGTGCCCACACAGCTGGATGTCCAGGCCATGGCGATCAGCACCGCCCCCTCCTCCCTCCCCCTCCCTTCTGCCCTGCCCGGCTCCTGCTGGTTTTACCTTCAGAACAGCCTTCAGCCTGTCCTCTCCCTGTGCCCAGGACTGCCATCCTGTCCCTCTCCCTGCCTGTCCTGCCCTCCTCCCCTGTCCCCCTATCACCCCCATTCTGCAGCCAGAGCGAGCCTTTTGAATGGGATCGTGCCACTTCTGTGTTTCAAGCCCATTTCCTGTGGCCTTTGGGATAAAACACAGTTTTCAGCCTGGGTCACATTGTCCCTCATGATAGGACCCCTTTGCTTCTCCAGCGGTGACTGTCCACTTCCCTCTCCCCTGGTGCCCCAGTCACCCTGAGTGGGTGACTTTTCCTCCCCACGCTTTTCCTCTCAGCTCAGGACCTTTGCACACCTTTGCCTTCACGAAGAATGGGCTCCGGGCTCCCTGGCCCTGCCACTCATCCCTCCCTTTACCTCCCCTGATCCTGCTCTTTGCACTCACCTGCAGCCCCTGCCTCCCTCATCGTGACTTCCACCCCCATGTTGTTGCTGTCTGTTCCTGAACCTTTCCCTCCTCTGGGACTAGGACCAGGCTTGAGTGCCTGGCACAGGGCGGCCATTGGCAAGAGTGAATGGTGATGGAGAGGAGGGGCATGGCCTGCATGGAGTCTTCGGAAAAGGGGTTCAGGCTTGGATGCATCGCTGGGTATACAGTGCTTTCTGCGGAGGAGGGCTCAGGTCCCTGAAACAGATGGTTAGCAGCATCCACGTGGCTCAGGCAGGGGAACCATCGGGCAAAAATCACTGCCCTCGGAGTCAGGCCCAGGTTGAATCCTGGCTCCATGACCTGCTGGATGACCCTGGAAAAGTCATGTCATCTCTGAGCCTCACTCCCTCGTCTGCAAGAAGAGGACCAAGAAGAAGAGCAATAAGGAAGACAGTGGGGGAGTGACCGCTGGCCTTCCCCGGTAGAGGCTGGGTGCACACAAGCAAACTCAGTCCGCAAACAGCCGCTAATGCCTGCCCAGTGCCAGGCTGCATGCTGGGGTGTGGCTCCCGGGGGAGCTGACCCCTGTCCTGCCCTGGAGGTGCGCCCAGTCTAACGGAGGCAGACAGTGCAGTGTGAACCCAGTGGGGGGCACAGGGCTGAGGGGACAGAGACACTGTGTGGCCTCTGTGGCCACAAGAAATCAAGAGCAGACCCTGAGAACCCCCTCCCCATGTCCTATGTGGCCTCTGGCAGACACGTGGGGCCAGGCCTGTGGAGCTGCTGGCCTCAGCCCAGGCATGGCGTTCCCAAGCAGGGTGTCGGTGCGAGAGTTACCGGATGAGGTCCAGCAGGGCGTCGGCTGAGCTCATGATGGCCTTCCTGCTCTGGTCTGTCGTCTCCTTCTGGGCTGCCCCGCCTGGGTGAATGATGGACACCATGATGATGCCCACGATGACTGCCACGAAGGTGGTCCACAGGTAGTATGCCACGGTGAGGATGCCCAGGCGGCTGGAGGTCTTGGCATCCAGGGAGGCGAGGCCAGACATCAAGCTGGGAGAGCGATGTGGGTCAGGGTCTGGGGGTTGGCGGGGTGGGCACTCAGGGGGACCCGCTCATACTCCTCCTGGCTCTGCCCCCCACCCTCACAGGGCAGAGTGACCATGCACCGCCCCCCTCAGCAATCCAGTTCTGTGGCCCTTCTAGTCTGGTTTCTTGCTCTGTTCTCTGGCCCATGCCCAGGGTCAGCAGCCACACCCTTGCACACCTCCAGGCCTTTGCCAGCACTGTTTCTTTGGTGTCAAAATCAGGTTCCTCCACTCGGCCCAAGTGCTACTCATTAGGTAAGACCAAGTGCAATGTCACCTCTCTGGTGACATCTTGGACTACCTGCCTGCCCCCAGGGTTAGGAGCCCATTCTGGGGCTTCCACAGCCCCTGGCCTCTGTCATGACCCTGGCTGTCACTGTCTACCTGTCTCTCTCAGACTGAGGACACGAGAGGAGAGGGGCAGGTGTGACTTCTCTGTGGGTCCCCAGTGCGTGCACAGCGTGAGCTTTCAGGGCTGCCACCAAGCAGGGGTTGCTGCAAGCTTGCTGAATGAACTAATGATGGGAGTGAGTGAAAGCCCTGGGCTGGGTCCTGGTCCTGCCTCTGCCCACTGCCTGAGGGACATCTCTGGGCCTCAGGATCCCATCTCTGAAATGGGGCCGTGGATTCTCAGAGAGGTGCCACCCTGTGGCCATCTTGGGTTACCACCTGGGCCCAGATTCCCCTTCATCGTTGTGGGAGGTTGGGTTGAGGGGGCTTGTGATTCTCTCTCCCCTTGGCTCCTCCCACCCCTGCCTGCCTTGCCCTGGGCTCTGGGCCTACCAGCGCGGGTCAGCCCCAGAGCTACTCTTCTCATGGCTGTTGGTGGGGTGGGGTTGAGAGATTAGTTAAGGAGATGCTTGTGCTTTGCTGCCAAAAGGATTTTTCCCCAAAGCCCTTTCATTCTTTCAGATAAAGGAAGTATTTGTCTGGTTTTAATCACGGAAACAAGAGTGGATAATCCCTCCCCATCCTGCTCCTCTTCTCGTTAGACTCTGCGCAGGCAGCACCCAGCATCGAGCCGAGCACAGCAAGCTTCTCCCCACCTCAGGCTGTAGCTGCTGCCTGAGTGCCCTGCTCTTCCTTGCTCTATTAAGACACAGTTGAAGGATCTCCTCCTCCAGAAAACCTTCCTTGACCACTGGCTGGGGCAAAGGCTCCTTCTCTGGGCTTCCACAGGCCCTGTGCTGTCCTCTGCCTCAACCCCCACCTCACTGAGTTGCTGACTGTTTACTGGAAGTGCCTCCGGGACTGGGCCTGGGTCTGTTCAATGCTGGGTCCACAGAGCCAGGCACGGGGGGCCCAGCCTGAGTGCAGCTTGGTAGCAGTTTGCTGAATGAAGGAGTGAATGAATGAATGTTTACAATCTCTGTTCATCCCTTGTCTGCCAGTATGCCATATGTTAGTGATGCACTTAGTGTGGGTCTCAGACGTAAATCCTGAAGGGCTCATAATGGGATTGTGTAGGCAAGGGAAATGGGGGGCTGCCTTATAGTTATTATCCATGAGAGATGATCCCCAGGCTGTGGCCAGCACGTCGGCCCAGGGCCAAAAGGCCTCTGACCGCAGCAGAATCCCCCACAGCCAAGTCCAACTGTTTCAGCTCACAGGGAAGCCGGGGCCCTGAGAGGACGACCTGCCCAAGATCACACAGAACACTAGCAGCCAACTGGACCAGAACGCAGGCCCCCAACTCCAGGCCTGTCCTTTTTTCCTTCATGTATTTATTCATACTTTTAGTGCATGCCCACTTCATGCCATGCCCTGTGTCCACAGAAAAAAATCAGAGTCTCTCCCCAGCCTCAAGCTGCTCCTGGTGTGGCAGGAGGGCAGGAAGGAGACAGACTGAGATGCTCCCGTACAAGTGGACTCAAGGAACCAGGAGCCAAGGTTGCTGTATTAGTACCATAGGCAAGAGGATAAGGATGTGCTATCTTTACTCAGAGGAGAGAGGGATCACTTCGAACTAGGAGAGTCAGGAAGGACTTCCTGGAGGAGGGGGCATTTGAGTTGGTTCTTAGGAGGATGGGGAGGATGTGGAAATGGGGCAGATATCCCAGGCAATGAGACAGCAGTAGCCAACAGGGAGGCTGGCAAGTGGGGGCACACTGTGCTGTTTAATGTGGTCAGAGCTAAGGTCAAATTAGAAGAATGGTGATATGGGGGACAGACAGACTGTGCTCAGGAGTGGGGGTCGCCTTGAGTGCCAGACCAAGGGGACAGAGGAAAAAGTGGGGTCCAGCACAATACATCCAGCAGAATTTGCTGGCTGTCTGAAAAGGGAGAACTCCTTAAATTTAAGAACATCTAAGTGAAGTGTACAGGGAAGGGACCCTAAAATATTTTGTGAGAGCGATCATCTGGGACTGACCTAAGAATGTCAATGCAGAACTAGACCAGGACTCAGCCCCTGACTCGTCAATGCAGAGTTAGATTAAAAGTTACAGCATACCCAAGCAGTGGGTTCTAAGCATCCATTAGAAGCAATGGTGTCATTGAAAAGATGTTCCTATTTGAGCTTACGTGGAGAAAACAAGGTCCGAGCTAGTCCGTAGCTCTGCAAGGGGCCCTAGAGCCTGTGACAGAGAGCCCTCTCCGGGTTTGTGGTCCAGAGGCACCGCGCAAACATGCTTGAGGGATTGTGCATGAGAGGCGTGTCCGTGACAATGAGATTGCAGAAAGGGGCTAAGGGCCCCTCAGAAGGCCACCCTGAAGAAGAAGAGGTCTAACAGAGGGGTGGTTCCAACTCGGGGACTGACCGGGATGCAGAAATGGAGGGAGTGTAGGTTCTAGATACAGCAAGAGAGGCCCCAACCCAGGGGCTCTGGTAAGAAGAGGGCTTGATGGAAAACATGGAAAGAATTCCATCACCTGGGCTCCAAGCAGTTCCCCTCTGGAGCCTCCAAACTGGGAAGGGTTTTCCTACTGGCTGGAGAGAGGAGGCGGGAGCTCGGGTGGAGGGAGCGCCGGCAACAGCTGACAGAGCAGCCACGTTGGTGACTGGGGGCGCTGACAGTGGCCAAGAAGACCGGGAGCTCAGTATGAGGAAAGCCCCACGAGCACATGGGCCGCTCCAGGGACTCATGGTAATAAGAAAGCAAGTTCAAGATCCCACCTTTGATCAGAGGGGGCTCCTCAAGATCTCAGACTTCTGGGCCAAGCTCTTAAATTGACCTGAGAACCTATAAGCTGGGGTAGGGTGGCTTGCGAGGACTCGTGGATATGCACAGAAGAAAAACCACCAGCAAGAGAGAGTTTACAGTAGCTATCTTTGCGTGGTGGGATTATGGGTGATTTTTGTTCTGTTGTACTGTTTATCCACATTCTCTGTTATTTCTAGGATGAGCATGTCTTGCTGGTGGACAGAAAACACAATCCCTGGAGTACCTGGCATCCACAGAAACCATAATTTGTCTGGACCTTAGATGTCCCCAAACACCTGACATCCAACTCATTTGATCCTTAAAAAACATTCTAGGTCGGTGCTGCCCTATGGAATTACAAGGTAGGCCACAACTGTAAAATTTTAAATTTCTTAGTAGTCACATTTTAGAAAGTGAAAAAAAAATGAAATTCGTTTTTTTGGTGAAATTCATTTTAATACTTTATTTAACCCAGTCTATCCAAAATATTATCATTGCAATGTGTAATCAATATAAAAATGTTTACACTGCTTCAGGTAGTTAATATTTTAACTTACATCAATTTTTTTAAAAAGTTAAGCTCCTCAGTTGTACTAGCCACATTTCAAGGGTTCAATAACCCACTTATGACCAGTGGCTACCTTACTGGACCATGCAGTTGAAGTTAGAAGGTAAATAGAGCTCAGGGATGGGGAGATAATTGGCCAAGCCACCCAGCTGGGAAGCTGTGGAGTCTAGACTAAAACAGGGGTTTCTGATTCAGAACGTGGGGCTTCCCCTGCTCCCAGTACCTCTCTGTGATACCGAGCTGGTTTAACTCCAGTGCAAGAAAAGTGTCTTCCAGTTTTTCTGACCATGATTCTAATTTGATGGGAGTCCATGTCGTGCCTCTGTAGTTCAACTCTCAGAGTTGACAACTTGTCCCATGATGGATTTGTGGTGGTGAGCTCCCCATCTTTGGAGTTATCCAAGTGGAGCCTGGATGGCCAGCCAACTGTTCAGATGCTCAATCAAGGCTTCTAGACTGAGTGGGAGGTTCCATGAGGATGACCTCCAATGCCCCTACTGGCACATAATTTACGGTGAGGGGAGAACAAGTAACCTTGCCTCACCTACTCCCAGTCTGGCTGGGTGCTCCTTGGAGCCCCCATGGTCCTTCAGGGCCCTGGGGAAGAGCCTCAGGGAGCTGAGAGGTCTGGGACTCCCTCGTGAGCCATATGGCCACCAACACAGAGCCCAGGGATTGTGGATCAAGAGATTGCAGTGACTGGGGAGCGGGCTGGGCTCAAAGGCCCAGCCTGTTTCAATCTGATAACTGCTCCACTTGCAGGGGTGGGGGAAGGGAGGCAGCAGCTGCTGGGTGCCTCACAGGGGGGAAGGAGGCTGTTTACTGACGTCACCTGGTTCTAACACCAGCTGGTGAGGTGGGTATCATGACTCCACCTGACCCTGGGAGCCACCGCTGCTGCCGTACACTGTGCTGGGGACAGTGGACCGAGTACCTGGACTCTTGGCTGCCCACCCCCCCATTTGAAGTCCTTGGAGGCTCCCCACTGCCCTTAGAACTTTGCACACTCCTTCATGGCCTTGAGTCCGTTGTGGCCTGAGTCAGGCTCCAGCTCCTCACCTGCGCGCTCCAGCCACCCTGGTCTCCCTACTGCTCTGAACCGCCTTTGCACGGTAACTCCTTCAGCCTGGAACTCTGTCCCCCCACCCTGCATCCCATACACATTTCCCTAGCCCCACCCATTTCCACTTTTCCTTTCCAAGGCCAGCCTAGATGTCCTTTCTTCTGGGAAGCCTTCCTCGAGGTGCCGCTTCAACCCTCCGTCTGAGGGAACCCTGTTCTCCTCGGTTAGAGGGCATTCTGCTGGTATGCCCACCTCCGAATCCCCAGGGCACAACCAGTAAGCTGGCAGGGAATTCCAAAGGAACCCAGTCCCCTTGCCCCTGCCTCTCCTGCTTCCCTTTCCTGTCCCCTCCTGCTGCTCATTTGTCTGTTCTCCACTCAGGCACCGCGTCCCTCGGAGGCCCCTTTGGGCCCACCTGGCTGGGCGAGGCATCTCCCGCCTGCTCCCACATGTATCCCTCAATAGCTGGGAGCCCTCGTCACGTTCCCAAACCTCTGTGTGCCTCTGTTTCCACTGAAGGATAAAATGGAGATAGTGATGGTTTGTGGTGAGGGTTAATCTAGGTTTAGCACGGTGCCTGGTACCTCATAAATATTCAATATATTCCAGTTATTAGCATTTGCTCTATGATGTCATTGTCTCTCCAGTGACTGCCTGCCCCAGCAGACTGTGAGCTCCTCCAGGGAAGGGCTGGATCTGGCTCAGCTTCAGGTCCTCAGAGCCCAGGGCCTGGTCTGGGTGCAGGTTTGTTGAGTGTGTTGTTAAACCAGGATGCCATTCTAGACGAGATTATTAAAAGGTCAGCTTAGCTCTGATGACTATAGGCACCCATTGTGGGTTCCCTGAGAGCAAGTCCCCTGGACCAGTTTTGGTCCCCTCACCAGGTTTATGGGACTACCCCTGGCACTGTATGTCTGTGTGACATTGAGATAGTTGGCACTGGAACTTTTGGGAACAGATGGGGACTTCTGGGAGTGACTGTCTCAGGCAGTGCCGTCTCCTGGGTGAAGAAACTCTGTGAGGGTCCCTGGAGGTATGATTCAGGGCTTTTCTTTCAGCCTCCCCTTCCTGGTCATTTTTATCAATGGGTTGGCCAAGGCCGCTGACAGCATGTGGATCGGATTTGCAGAGGACAGGAAGCTGGGAGGAACAGCTAATGTGTGGGACGAGGAAGTTGGGACGATGCAGACCCCAGCAGGCTGGGACCACGGGCCAATTCTGACACGATAAAACTGAGCAAGGACATATGTTGGGCCAGACCTGGCTTCCACAGCCGGGAGAGCACAGTCTCTGGGGTGGGGGTAGGGGGCCGAGCCGCAGCAGCAGCAGCAGCAGCACATGGGAAGGGGACTTTGGTGTTGGTTTGCTGCCAGCTTGTTGAGTCACGTAGGGAATGGGGCTGCCGAAGGGCCGGTGGGCCCTTTGCCTCTGGGGCCAGAAGCCTGGGAGCTTGTGGAGGAGGCCATGGACCCGCCCTGACATTGAGACCCACTGGGAAAGGGACAGGGGAGGGAGGTGTGCATCTTGCAGCTGAGGTAGGAGTGGTGACAGAGCTGTGGGCCTGGGGAAGCAGGTGAGGGGGGCGGGGGTCTGTGGAGCTGGGAGCAGAGCAAAGCTGGGTAATGCTGGGATTGGTGGGGCAAGCCACAGGGAAGGAGCTCTCAGCTCAGCACCAGTAATAACTTTCCGCCCTGGAAGGGACCACCTTGAGAAGTAGTGAATTCCCAGTCACTGTAGGTGTGCAAGCAACTTGCTAAGACCACCCAATAAGTAGATTCAAACCCTGGTCTACCAGCATGACAACACCCATAGTCACAATATCCCGGCACTAGGATGTCTGAGACAGGAAGGAGCCCTGAGCCCCATGGCCAAGTCCCTGGGCTCTGGCCTCAGCTGACCCAGTTGGGGAGGCTCCCCCAAGCCAGCCCGGGGATGCAGCTGCAGGGAGTCCACCAGAAAGGCAGCTGGAAGGAGGCATCTGGGGGCCCATGAGAATCCCTTCAGCCCTTCCAAGCATCATGGCTTGCTTTCTTCCTGGAGCAGATGACAGGCCCAGCAGCTGACAGCAAGTGCCACGTTAGCACCGCATTACTTTTCCCAGATGGCTCTGCCACGCCCCCACCCTCAAGCCAACTCTTTCTAAGACCTGAGGCAGGATGCCCAGACTCCCACTTGGCTAAAGTCAGGGTCCTCTGGTCCCAGTACCCCCTACCAAGGGCACACATTTCTCTACCGCCTCTGCTTGCACACGTCAGATGACAGAGAACTCACTACCTCATGTTAGCCCCTCCATATGGGCTAGCTGTGCTTATTAGACAGTCCTTCCTGGCGCCAGAATGAAATCCACAATCAGGGAAGAGAATTCCCTGTTCTGGGCCCAGCCCTGCCCTCTGGAGTGACACAGACCGAAGCTTTTTGGTTCCTCTTTAGAGGCTGTGGGGCTCGGAGTGCAGAGATGGAGTGGGAAAGGAGGAGGGCGGGCACAGAGCCAGGCATGGGTCTAGTGGGACACCGCTGCCTGGTCATCCCCCACCGCCCTCTGAAGGTCCCTGCTTCCCAGCCAGACCCCTGGGCACCAGAACAACGCTTAATTGGGGCTTGCAAATAGCAAGCCTGAATGGAACCGAAAGTAGAAGCTGGAGGAGCTAAAGCTGCAGCCCTCAGAGCTCCCGGTCTGACCATCGACCATGCCCAACCACTTTCCATCAGGAAGGCTGTGAGCCCAAGTGTAACAAGGGTCCCATCCAGTTCCTACCTCTATGAGAGCCGAACTCATACCCCTTTCTTTCCCACAAAACAAAGAACATCAGGTGTGAGGAAGCTGGAGTGTCCCACAGAGGCCCACCTCTCTGCTCCACAGTTGCAGCCTGTCATCTCTACTGAACTATGTCCTTGGGCTGCCCGGTTATGACCCGTGCCACCATGCCATGGCTAGGAGCCCCCGCCCCCAGAGTAGGAGGGAACCTGAGTCTCCTGCCTTCTCTTCCTCCACCAGCGGGGCTCCTGGTGTCTCTCCACCAAGGGCTCAGACTGGGCTGCCTAAGTGAAGCTCTCTCCAGGTTGAATGAGACCCTCTAGGGCAGTGGTTCTCCACAGAGAAGGGCAATGGGAACTTTTCAAAACCTCCCCCACCTCCCCAAACTCTGATATGTTCCTAGCCTGCCCTGTGTTGAATACTTGCTCTGGGTGCTGTGGGTCCCAGGAATGAATGAGGTGGGCTTGTGGTCTTTGAGAAGCTCCAGCCAGTTGGTGCAGAGACCTGTACTGGACAGCACGGAGCCCTGGGTCATGGCTGTGATTGGGAGAGTCCAGAAGCAGGGTCTAGGCTTCCTGGAGGAGGTGGCTGCTGAATGGATCCTTGCAGGATGAGTAGGAATTCTCTGCCTGGACGGGGGAAAGAGCATGGGAGTCCGAGGAGGTTTTCGGAGTCACCAGGCTGATGGTCTGACCCCACCCGCAGCCCACAGCTGGGCCATGTTCCCCCTCCTGATGAGTAAGGCGGTCAGCTGACTGGGCAAGAGGGCCAAGGACAGATCCCAGGGCTCCCATTGGAGAGGTCAGCAGAGTTTTGCTGAGAGAAGTTGCCCCATGGTTTGAGGGGCAGAGCCAGAGCACAGGCTGCCCACTACTCCTGCCTCCCTCCCACTCACTGTGTGCTGGGGAGCCCGGGGCAGCTGCCCCCTGCACACTGGCTCCCAGACTGCAACGGCTGCGTGGCCCAGGACCTTCTCCAATAAGTTAGAACGTGGGTGTTTGGGTGTTTTCTGCCAAGCTAGAGTTCCTCAGGAAGGGGGAGAAGGGAGTGTTAGGTTTCTTTGGCCAAACATGATTTCCTGATTCTAAGAAAAATCAGTTTAAAATTCTTACAAGAAACTGAACGGAAAACAACACTTGCACAGGAATGCACATGCACACACAGACGTACACACCGTACACACAGGTGAAGACACCACGTGGTCCCGCACAAACCCACACACGCACTTGGATTTCTTTGCTGTGATGTGAAGCTTACAAAACATTCTGCCATGTTCAGCATCAGTGAATCACAAACACATGGATTTAGTTTCCCTTGAATGATGCCTGGTTTAAGAAATTGAAGAATGAGGGGAGAGGAGGGTTTGGCAAAGAACAAGTGGAGAATTGGAGGCCCTTGCTGGATCCAGATGCTGGTCTGACCCACCCCTGCTTCCTGGTGTCGCTTGTCTGGGGATGTGTGAAAACAAGGCGCTGTTGACTTCCTAAGCTCAGAAGCAAACTCCAGCCCAATTGGGGCCTTAATGGGCCATGAAAAAGTAAAAATAAGAAAGCACCTGCTGGGAATGGCTTTGTCAGTTGGCTGACGGCATCATGTCTCTTTTATGGCTGAGGCCAGGAGTGTGGTAAATAACAGACCTCGAGGTAACTCCAGAGTTGTGGGACACAGTGATGCCCCAAAAGGACATCCAGCAGCATCCTAAGTGTCGAATGAAAGGAAAAGGGTTTCGCAAACTCTGCTCTGGCCCGAATGGAAGATGAAAACAAGATTATGGAGACAAGGGTGCAGCGTGGACAATTCTTATGACATCGCATTGAATGAAAAAGAAAAAAAAAAAAAGAAGAAACACACAGACTTATTTTTGCGGGCAGTGACATCTCCCCTAAGTTCTTAAAGGAACAGAAAGTTGCCAATACCCTTTGGGATAAACTATAAATTAAAAGCCAAAGGGGTCAGAGTAGTGACAGGTGCTATTACTGAGAGAAAGTGGGAAAGGAAGGCCACCAAGTCTCCAAAGACTTGACTTTTCTATTGGAAGAGGAATGATTAGCATGGGTTCAATCAGCAGTGAGGTACAGAGGAAAGAGCTGAGAGCCACAAAGCACTCAGGACCCACCCAAGCACCACCCATGGGAGGCAGGCCCTGGTTCAAGGATGTGACAGTGCTGTGGCAGTCCTAATCATCAGAATATTCCTGTGCCAATGTACTGGGAGGCAGAATTTTTTACATTTCGTCTGAGGCTTCTATGTTCATAGGTAGAGACAGCTAGTCTCCTTGTAGCCAATTTCATTTTTAGAAAACATTTTCAGGGGCACCTGAGTGGCTCAGTCAGTTGAGCATCTGCCTTCAGCTCAGGTCATCATTCTGGGGTCTTGGGATCGAGCCCCATATCGGGCTCACTGCTTGGTGGGGAACCTGCTTCTCCCTCTCCCTCCACTGCTTCCCCTGCTTGTGCTCTCTCTCTCGCTCACTCTGTTTCTCAAATAAATAAACAAAATCTTAAAAAAAAAAAAAAAAGAAACATTTTCAAATACCAAATATAAGGTAAGAAGGCACACTTAGTCCAGGGGAAAGGAGAGACTTCCATGGTTTGACGGAAACACCTCGAGACCTTGAGACCTTAAGATCTGCATGCAGAGTATGAAAAGTGCATCAGTTTACATGAGAGGCTCAGGCGCCTTCTGTGAGAAAGAGACTAAGATCCCACGCCCTGCTCCTTGAGTTTTGAAGTTAGGGTCAGGGTATTCTAGAGTACTTATGACCAAGATCTATGGGCAATAAAAGCCCCCAAGGCTAACCCAACAGGAGGGAAAAGGGCTTAATCCCAAGGAGCCAAGCTCAGGGCATGACTGAGGCTGCTTGGAGGAACAATCACCAGGAACTTAAGGGGATCTAGAAGCCAGAGCAGGGATACAGGGATACGCACCTGCAGGAGGCAGTGTGCTGACTTGAACCAGACCGCACAGGGTCTGTGTTCAACAGCGACACCATGTGGAAGGAACCAGAGCAACAGGGCTAGTGGCAAGATCAAATCTTCCAGTTCTAGCTACTTGGCTGGAAGCTTCCCCTAAAGGAAGTAAGCTGACTTTGGCCACTGGGGTACAAGCCTCAAGAGGAAGATGTTAGGCTTCCCACTGTACAGAGGAGCAGACCTTATTCGGCACATTCAGTTCTGAAGTCAGTACAGAAAACAAAAGCCAACGATAATTAAATTTGCCTCGGAGATCCCTTAGGTTGCTCGTAAAGTTGAGGAGGTATAATTGCAAGTAAATTCACTCAAGACAGTTTGCTTCCTGATTGTGAAGTGTGCTGCTGTTTCTTTAAGGAACACTAGTGGAAGAAGTCAGCATACACTCAGCAGCCATGATGTAAAGAGAAAGAATCCCAACCTTCTCTTCATGGCCTAGAATCACAACTGCTGTGGGGAGATGCTCACAGTTGGAGAGGCACGTGGGAACTGGGACCGGCTCAGTGCGAAGCACACCCACCTCTCCCATGGTGTGCTCACTCAGGAGCACAGCCCTTGGAATGGGGGCAGCCTCCTGCCTCCTTTAAACTCTCTGTTTTCCACAGCATATGTAACTGAATTTACTTAAGTTAAATGCATATATGATGGGACTCCACCAGATGGGACCCAGAGATTAACTAAACTGGCGGACCCGGAGTCACACTGGCTATACAATTAGAAAATTAGATTGTCTTGTCAGCAAACATGGAACCAGTGCATTGCCCAAGTGGTGAGCTACAGGGAGAAATGCTCCGGCCAGAGACTGTGTGCACCTGTCCTCCTTGGTGATTGTGTTTATCTCTGTGAATGAATACACTGGCATTTCCTTTATTTTGTTCCTTCTTGCCAGCATCAGAGGACCGGCCTTAGCAGCTCCAGAGCTCAGATGAGGGTGAGCTTCTGAGCCAGTCAGCCAAGGACTACACCCTGGGCCTGGTGAGTCACTACTAAGAATGATAAGAGCAACCATTTATAGGGGAAAAGATCACAGTGGCAGAATTAGGATTGTGGGATGATAAGGGGATCTTTTTTCTCAATTCTCTATAATGTTTATAATTACAGAATTTTTTAAAGTACAAAAACATTTTTAAAAGGCAACTCCAAACCATCCTCCAAGGGTCAGTTCAAATGTTGGTCATGAAACTTCCCTGAATTCTGCCTCAGCTGCCTTTCCACTGCTCTTTACTCATTTAATATGCATTTATTAGGCACCTGCTATCTAGCAGGCCCTGCAATGTTCCTGTAAAAGAGATAGAAGAATTCATTTTCTTCAGAATTCTTTTTATGATAAGAGAGTTGTCCCTGATTAGAAGAAATTCCCTGATGAGCCACGTGGACCAGAAGCTGAGCAGTGCCTCCACCCTGCCCCACTCCAGAACAGCGCAGGAGTGGAGGTAACTTTTGAAAGACAAGGAGAACAGGATTTTTGATTGGTCTTAGAATAGGGGTAGAGAGAAGGAAGGTGGGGAGAGAGAATGAAAGAGGTGGATACACCCTATGTGGACCCCCCAGTGATCCACACCCTTGTATAATCTCCCTCCCTAAGTGTAGGTGGGATCTGTGACTTGCTTCTAACTAATAGGATATGGCAAAGGTGATGGGATGTCACTCCCATGATTATGTTATAGAAGACCATCTCAGAAGACTGGAGAGTGAGGGATCCTCCTCTTGGCCTTGATGAAGCTGAAAGCCATGTTGGGATTGCCTTTGGCGAGGGTCAGAAGGCAGGAAACCTCTGGTAGCCTCTAGGACCTGAGGGTGGCCTCCAGCTGATAGCTATTAAACTGGGTCGTTAGACAAATACCCACAAGGAAATGACTTCTGCCAATGACCTAGGTGAGCTTGGAAATAGATGCTTCCCTGGCCAAGCCTTCAGATGAGAACACAGCTCAGCGTGCACCTTGACTGCAGCCTCGTGAGACCCTGAGCAGAGGATCCAACTAAGCTATGCCTGGGCTCTCAACCCATGGAAAGTGGTAGATAACTAATGGCTAAGTTTGTGGTAATTTGTTCCAGAGTGATAGATAATAAATATACACAGAGCGAGAGAGAAAACCGAGAGATGGCCGAAGGGCTTACACTCCTCAATATAACCCTTCCCTGTGATCTTGTTCCCATCTGTCAGTGAAATTACTAAATCTGTGTGCTATTTGAAGCAAGGGATATGTGTGTGACTGGGCGACTGGCAAAGGTTGCAGGACTAGTTGCAGGAATGTGAGGGCAGAGGAAAGCAAGAGGCAGTGAGCAGTAGGAATTCGTGGAGGATGAGGCAACTGCGGCAACCATGGCTTGGGGAAAGCTGCTGGGCATGGGTGACACGTGTGTCACGTGGACACTCATGGTACCTAGTCCGTGCACCTGCGAAGGCTGCCATGAACACGGTGTGCAGGTCTGTATCCGTGTTCCCAAGTGTGCCTGAGCCCAGAGAGGCTTCCCAGAGGAAGTGATGAGTAAGCAGCAGTGCTGAGTAAAAGCGTGAAGAAGGAAGAAGTCACGCAAAGGGGTTGCCTGCTGAGAGCAGAAACCGAGGTGGAGGGTTTCATGAAACACCTCTTCTGAGCCTTGGAGAAGCCTGGTGAAGCTTTCATGAGTCAGAAGAAAACAGGCGCCATTCATGACATATCAGGAGTGATGCTGGGTTCTCCAAGGACGTTATCTTATTTCACTCTCAGAAGGGCGGTGGGTGCTCTTCCCTTTTTACAGGGAAGGTCACTAAGGCTCAGATGCTGAGAAACTTGGTTAGGTTCACACCTGCAGTGAGTGACTCCAAAGCCCCAGCCCCTCCCCTGGAGTCCCCCGCAGATTCTCAGCCACACTGGCCAGGACCGAGGGGTCGCCGCCCGCACTGTGAATTACGAAGCCACAACTGGCCAACGGGAGGTTACACTCAGCGGGGCCGTGGCGTGCCTGTCTGAGGAGGGGGCTCAGGCCAGGTGCTGGCTTCGAGTGGAGTCTAGAGAAAAGAGGCCCAAGAGCGGAAGGTGCAGGACTGTGGGCAGACTGACTGAGCCGGACTCCAACCCAGGCCGGCTGGCCCTTCCTCCCTCGAGCTGGGCCTCCTTTCTCTAAAACAAAGTGACTCTCTGACTGTCCGCCTGCCAGATGGTGAGACCCTTTAAAGCAGCACAGGGTCTTTTCATCCTTTGTGTCAGCCACGCACCATTACGACCCAGACTTCGTTATATCTCACCATCCCTCTTTGCTTGTCTTATTAGTTTTCTGTCTCCTGCAAAAATCAGTTACGCTGACCACCACCATTGGCAAGGGGAGAATGAACCTGACCCCCTCCCAGTATGTCACCTAAAAACACAGTGATGCACCTGGTCCTTCTCGGAGGGGTCACAGTGACAGGTGGCCTTGGCTGAGGGAATTCTCAGTCAGCAGTAGGAGTGGCTAGTCCAGATAGGAATGCTGATTTATTTCTATGTCACTACTATACAAAAAAAGGCGGGGGGGCCTGTACCCCGTCATGTGATATGCTAGCCGTGACTGTGAAATCATTGCACGGACAATACTGAGTACATCCGGGGTATGAGCAGCATCGCGGTGGAGACAGGTCATCATCAATAGTTATCAATAAATGAGGAGCTGGGAGAACTTCAAACAGAACCTTGAACTAGGTCTTGAACACAGAGTGGGAACTTTCATCAGGGAGGGAAGAGGGCATTGGTGGGAGGGGAAACAACCTGAGCAAAGGAATGAAGGAAGGAATGTGCGTGGGAATACTTAGGGACCAATGAGGAAACGGGCCTGGTTGCAGGACTTGGCGTAGGGACAGGGTGGCAGGTGCTGCTGGAGAAGAGGCGGGAGCATCTGGAATCATGGGTGCCAGGCTTCAGGGCCCAGAATTACTGGTTATTGGAACCGGAAGCAAATGTGCCTTCATGTGTATCCTCCCACTGCCCTGGAGCAATTATTTATTTATGAGAGAGAGAGAGAACACAGAGGGAGAGGGAGAAGCAGACTCCCCGCTGAGCAGAGAGTCGGATGTGGGGCTCCATCCCAGGCCCCTGCGCTGGAGCAATTACAGGGCAGAAAAATCCCTGTCTCCTGGGGTTACAGCGTGGAGCCCCTGCGGCCCGAGGAGCAGCAGCCTTCTGCTACCCTCTTTAGCTATCAGGCCAGAAGCTGCGATCCCAAGGTACAAGGATTGTTTTGTTTTGTTTTGTTTTGTTTTAACCATTCGAACACTTGTGGAACTTTTAAAGCAAACCCCTACTTGGGTCCCTTGGGCAGTTCTGGTTTAGTAAGCCCGGTGTGAAGCCTGGCATCTTGTCATCTGAATGGGCAAAGCAGCTCCAGTGATTTTGCTCCATCCTAAGTGATGACCCCCCACACCAGCGTGGTTGCCTCTTGAGGACAGGGCTCAGCAGCCCTGAACTGGCCAGGAGCAAGAGCTCAGGGGACTGTGGGCGCCCGATGGATTGGATGGACTACAGACCGGTTCAAACCAAAGGAAGACGAGTTCAGGGATGGAGGGTTTGGGGCTCAGAAATGTGTCCTTTTCCCCCAAAGAAGATTTAATTCTCCCTGAGTAGGAAACTGTGAAAGCACTTCTAGTTTTCGGTGACACAGCTGCTCTGCACCAGCCCAAACTGTATAATAAACAAAGGAAATGTGTGAACACACACTGGCTTTTCTCAAGTTAATACCACATTCCGTTCCCAGCGCGAGAACGCACTTTCGTCTAGGGGAGAAAGACTGGGCCTCTGAGAGCCAGGATTCGGAGAGTCAGACAGGGCCTTTGTCACTAGGAAAGCTGGGTAAACCAAGGCCCAGAGGGAGGGTGCCTTACCTAAGATCACGTGGTAATTTGTGGAGGAAGCAGGTCAGGTACCAAGGCCTCTCACTCCAACTCCAGGGTGTTTTGTTTTGTTTTGTTTTGTTTTGAAGTCGTTTCCATGCCCAGTGTGGAGTCCACCCTGGGGCTTGAACCCACGACCCCGAGATGAAGACCTGAGCTGAGATCAAGAGTTGGACACTTAACTGACTGAGCCACCTAGGTGCCCCTGACTCCAGGACTTTTTAAAAGTTAAATGACTTGCCCAAGGTCACACAGCCAGGCAATGGCAGGGCCAGGGCAGGACCCCAGGTCTTGTGACTCCAGGTCTGTGCCAGGGCCTCTGCCTCTGGGGTGTTTGTGTTCTGAGTAAGAGGCAATGCCCGGGCAGTAAGGATGGCCAGCGGTCAAGGTTGGTAAAGCTGCCTAACAGGAGTCCTGCGCTTTATATCACAAAAAAAAAAACAGGAAAAAAGAAGAAAAAATAGAGTCCTGTGCTTCCTCCACCAACACACTTGTTTAGCTGTCCTGTAACCGTGTGTTTTCTAGTCTGTCTCCCTCACAGCCTTTGAGCTCCTCAGGGACTGAACCTCAGGCATCTCTGTATCGGCAGCTCCCACGACGGGGCCAAGTCGGGGCATGATTGTTGAATTCCTTCGCTAACTCACCTGGCAAGTATTATGGAGTACCTACTGTGTGCCGGCACTTGGCTAGGTGGAGAGTGGAACCTCCGCAGAGTACTATCTCTGCCTTTACAGAATTTGCAGTCCCATGGGAGTTAAACAGGGGCCAAGTGAGTGCAGACAGGATGACAAGGTTAGGTCAGTGCCAAGTGCCGTGTAGGGAAAGAGGCAGGGCTCGGTGAGGCAGAGTGAAGTCGGTGCTGAGGGCGGGCGGCGGGGCGGGCCTGTCTAAGGCCATGATGTGGAGGTGGAGATCTAAACGAAGAGGAGGAGGAAGAGATGTAGAGTGCCGGGGAAGTGTGTTGCAGGCAGAAGGAACAGCCTGTGTGGAGACCCCGAGGCAGGGGAGTGGTTGGTCTGGTCTACAAGGCCCGTGGGACTGGAGTGAGTGGGGCCTGGGATGAAATAGGGGGCAGGCAGGGGAGGATCAGGCAGGGGCCTCTGAGATCAGGGGAAGGGTGGGAGGGTTTGTTTGAAATACCATGGCAGCCATGGATGGGTTTTAGGTTAAGGGATAGCACAGCCCAGGTGGCTTTTCAGGAGGTGGTTCTGACCATGGGGTGGAGAACAGGGTGGGAGGGGAACAGCGGAAGCAAGGAGGCCGGTGAGGTGACCATGGAGTCTGGACCGCGTGGTGGGGAGGCAGCTGGGTTGGATTTGGGAGGATGAACCAGCCGCAGTCACTGATGGACTGGCTGACTGGAAGTGGGAGGGGGATAAGCAAGGGGGCTTGAAGAACTGGGTGGATGGAGCTGCCGTTTACGGACCAGCAGAAATCAGGAGAAGGAACTGGTTTGCAGGGTAAAATCTCAAGCTGATTGCACTGAATTTGGGACACGTGCGTGTTAAGCATCCAGGGGAGATGTCGAAGAGGGAGTTTGAGTGTGGGGTTCAGATGAGAGGCCTGGGCGTACTTGGGAGTGTCGGGCTTGCAGGTGGTTCGTCAAAGCCACGAGGATGGACGAGGGAAGTTGAGGGAAGTCCTGAGAAGTCTCGTGGAGGAAGAGAGACTGGGACGGAGGGGCAGAGAAGAGGCAACAGCTGGGAGGAGGAATTCAAGAGGGCACCATGGAAGCTACTGGTGACCTTCACTGATTGACAGACTCCGTGAATGACTCAAAAGATGCATAAAGAGGAGACAACAACTAGAATGGGTTGAGGAGCCAGGGAAAGCTTTTGGAGGAAGGGAGGCAGCATGTCAGCAAGATCCTTGGGAGACTGAGTCCTGAGAGACCTAAACGCTGCCTGCAGGAAGCTGAACTGTACTTGACAAAGCCGCCCCTGCCCCCCAGCCCGCACCTCCTTTCTCCTCCCCTCCCTCCCCCCCCCCCCCCCCACCTCACGGGAGCAGAGGGTACCATTAACTGGCCTCCCTGCCCTGGAAGGAAAGGAGGGGAGGAGCTGGCTCACTGCTCAGCAGCGGGAAATGATGACCCTGCCCCAGGGGACAGAGCCCACTACCCCCACACACAGGCCTCAGAGAGGTGTGTCCCTGTCCTTCCCTGCACAGAAATCCTGGGAGGTGAGGATTCCAAGCCCACAGCCTCAGAGCAAAGAAGGGCTCTCAGACACCACCTGGAGCGGCCAGCTCATTACACAGAGATGGGGCAGGGGCTAGCTCTGGTGACCTAGCATGTCAGTGATAGGGGACAGGTGATCGCCAGTGATTTCCAGTGGCCCTCCCCCAGTTAATAAAGTGTGAATTCTTTAGGCTGGCATACAAGGTCTTTCATGCTTGAGCAAGAACCCAGCCCCACGCCCCAACATCTAGCAACACAAATATGTATAGCCTCGGGTGGCTCTCACAACAACCCTTTCGAGTAGGTGGTGTTATTCATTTCGCAGATGAGGAAACTGAAGCTCAGAGGAGTCTGGGCACCTGTGCAAGGTTGCACAGCTGAGCCAGGATATCATCTCATGAGTGTCTCCAAAGTTGTCTTTTCCCCATGCCCTGCTGCTTTCACCATAAAGAGCCTCTCCTCTGGGAAGCCATCCCTGACCTCCCTGGCCCTGAGCTACCTGGGAGTCGGGTCGCATCCCCTGACACCAAATCACTTGTTCAGGTCATGAAAAAGTCCACTGAATGGGCCTGAAATCCGTGGTGCCACTGACGCCCTCCCCTCCCAGCCCTGACCTCCCCGCCAAACACGTGCCCCTTCCTCACCTGGAGACCACCAGTGGTAGGATCAGCATCTTCAGCATCCTCATCAGGAGCTCCCCAGGAAACTGGAAGTAACTAATTTCCTGAAAGTACAGGAAGAGCTGGGGTTATAGCAGGCGGTACTGACTTCCCAGTTGTTCACAGTCTTCAAACACTTTGACCCGCACGCTCCTGCGTAGCACGCGGACGGGAGTCCGTGGAGGAAGCACTGGCTTGGGAGCCAAACAGACTTGGGTTCTAATCTTAACCCCCCATAAGTAGCTGTGTGGCCTTAAGCACATTACTCGACCTCTCTGAGTCCTTACATGAGCAAAAATGCCTTCGTCCTCCCCTTACCTCGGATAGTAGTCTGGCCATATATGAGATTCTTAGTTTGAAAGAATTTTCCCTTCAAATTTCAAAGGCATTTCCCTTTGTCTTCTAGATTCCAGTGTTGCTTATGATGTTTGGAGCCATTCTTCCTAGTCCTTTGTGGAGACTTCTTTTATTCCCTCAGAACCATTAAAGGATTTTCTGTTAATTTCCAGTTTTCTGTAGTTTTCATGGTGATGTACCACAGCGTGAGATTTTCTTCTTTCTTTTTTAAAAAAATTCATAGCGCTGTGCATACTTCCCACTTCTGAGAAAATTTCTTACATGCTCTGGGAAATTTTTCTCTCCATTTTTTAGCCCTCTCGAAAACTCTTATAGAGAATTGGATGTTGGACACCTCTGATTTTCTTCTATTTTCATCTTGTTTGTTTTACTTTCTGGGAGATTTCTGCAACTTTATCCTAGCTATTGACATGTTTATCTTGGCTCATCGATTTTTAATTTCCAAAAATTCTTTCTTGTTCTCGGATTGTTCCTTCTTTTTGCATCCCATTTCTGTTTTACGGTCACTGTATCTTCTCACATCTCCGAAGAACTTAAGACAAGATTTAAATTTTTTTCTTCTATTTCCTGCATTGTCTCTGGTTCATTAGAGACCCTCTTTTCTGTTTGTTTAGTCTCTTTCTGTTAGAAGCTTTGACTCTGGCTTTCTGCTCGTATGTAACTGTGAGGTGCCGAACTGCTGTGCGTGTGAGTGGAACTTGTCAGGTGATGGCTCCTCAAGGAAAGGTGATGGGTGACAGTCTGACCTGTTTACTCTTGAGAGGATGGGATGGGGAGGACTCCCCTTTATAGCAGAATTTGGAGATCTTTTCAGAGAGGCTCAGTGAGAAGTCTCCTCTCACCCCCAACTAGGGGGTGAGGGTGTGCCTATGCCCAGCTGACAGCAGTCTTATGGGGATCCCCCACTCGAGTGCAGATGTCCACTCATTTGTGGGACGCATGTGCTCATCATCTCCGCTCCCCCAACACACACAGGTGGACCGAATTTCCCTGTGAGGCACAGGAAGGGCGGTAGAGATGGGTGGATGAGTCCCCTGATTACATGAACTGGAAGGGACTGACGGATCTAACTGCTCCAGTTACAAAATTCCAGCCAATGCCCCTGATTTCACCTCCTTGCTTCACCTGGCCTCCTGCAGCTCTGTGTACTTTCAAGTGCAGAACCTTTCTGGAGTTCTCCGAGCCAAACTGACGTGGCATCTACTTCTGTAGACACACGTTTTAGCTTTCTGTGCTCTACTAAGTGAGACCGTTCAACTCTACCCACGTCCCATCTTGTCTAATTTATGGTACTCCCTCAACTTCTTTTCTCAGTTGTCTCCTTTTATATATTCTTAGGAGTTTATATCTTTCAAAAATCCCATTACTATAATTTTAGTGGAATTCCAGGAAGGAAAGGAAAAATGGATGCAATTGTAAATTCACCATAGTTTAACTAAAGCTCTCAAAATGATCTGTATTTTTATTTATTTATTTTTGGAGAGGGAGAGACCAGGCGTGCATGGGAAGGGGAGAGGCAGAGGGGAAAGGAGAGAGAGAATCCCAGACAGGCTCCATGCCCAGTGCAGAGCCCTACATGGGGCTCGATCTTGGAACCCCGAGATCATGACCTGAGCCGAAATCAAGAGTTGGATGCTTTACCGACTGAGCCACCCAGGGGCCCCTCAAAATGATCTAGATTTTTACATGAGATACTATTTCCAAAGCTAAAATCTGTGATCTTGTAAGCTCTTTTCACCAGTAGGACATGCTTCCATTTTGCAAATTGTTTACAACTTTGGCCTGTTGCGTAAGCTTACAAAATAAGAAGGGTTTTGTTTCTGAGTCACAGGCAGAGATCAGAGAAACAACTCCTGGATTTCAAAGTAGGATGCTGAGAAAGCCAATTCCTGCCGAATAAACTGCTCTAAGACTCCACATCCTTTCTTCAGTTTATCTGGCAGGTTAATCCAGACCGGAACACATTTGCATTTCCAAGCAGATGGGGCAGGCAGCTTTGGCAAAGGAGGCCCCAGATGAGCTTGGCTTTTAATAATAAGCATTCCAATTTGTTTTCACAAAATAATCTTCCTGCAGGAAATATAGTTTTTGTTGCTCAGGGAAATTAAAGAAAGTAGATTGCAGATTGTGCTGTTGCCCATTTAATTCAGCAAAGAGGCGAGGGTTCTCTCTGCGACAAGCACTGAGCTAGACTCACATTTTGGCTCACGAAAGCCCATGTGATATTCAGCAAGTCAAAATCTGCTGGGAGCGCCGGACACCTGCACAAAAGGCTCTAAGGCGGGACAGCCGGCAGCTGGTTACAGGGGAAGGCTGAGCGTGGGGTGATCGTGGGGGCAGAGGATTATTTCAAGTGGGGGCAGGTCTAGAAGAATTTTTGTAAGAATTTTGTAAGATCTGGCATATGAGATAGCTCTCGTCACAGGTAGGACTTGGACAGGCAGATGAGGGAGGTGAGAAGTGCCAGGCACCGGTGAGTCCTTGTTTATTCTCACGACAGTCCTAATAGAAATATAGTGCCCCCCACTCCAGATAAGGAAAACGAGGCCCAGAACAGAGATGGGATTTTGCCAAGGGCCACACAGCCGTTCAAGGTTCTGCTGCCTCCAGAGTCCACGTTTCTCCCTTAATAGCGGAGAGTGGCTTAACAGTGTTACCCTTGCAATCGGGGCTCTGTTTTCAGGGAGGGAGTGTTTCCCTTTTCATGGAAGATGAAATCTGGTGCTTGAGCCCCAGGTGTAGATGATACTAGATGTCAGTGAGCTGCAGGAAGAGGAATTTTGTGAAATAGAGGATCTTCCAGGAGTGCGTCGACAAAGACTCTCTGCTAGAACAAGTATGGGACTGGCTACAAAGGGCCCTCTTTTCGGCCACGCCTCATCCTTTGGCCTTGGCTTCGGCCTGCGTGGCCATCCTGCTACGTCAGTTTAGTGAGAATGCCCCTCTCTACCTTCAGCAAGAATCTCTCTACCCTCCATGTCTCCTCTCAGCAATGTTCTGTCAGTTGCCCCGCTCACTATATTCACTGTCTCTAAGTCCCCAGCTGTCTTTGTTGTGTTCAGACTTGAGCCTGATCTCTCTCCCCTATTCCGATGGTCTTAACACCTATCCCCGTGGTCCTGAACAAAGTCTCCCTTACTGTTTTAACAAGGGTCAGAATCATTTTTTCTCCAGTGCCATGCGAGTGTCCCTCCCTGTCCTGTGGGAGATGGGTGCTGAGAGGGAAAGGGGCGCTTGCTCAGACAAGGCATCGCCACGCTTATAGTTACACAGAACCCCGCGGACCTGCCTTGCTTCCCAGCCCGGCATCCAATCCGCCAGCACATACGGACGGTTCCTTTTTGGAAACAGTTCTCACATGGGCCCCGTTCATCCTGCTGTCAGGTCTTACCCCTGTGACCACCTCCTCACCTGGCCCCTGCCTGTCCCTCCACTCCCGCATCCTGTACTCAGCACCAGCGTGATCTCTCCAAGCTGAGATCTGACCATTTCACTCCCCCGCCCAAAGCGGCTCACGGTGGTGGCAGGCCCCTGAGGGCCCCTGGGCTCCAGCCCCTGCCTCTCGGGGTATGTCCTAGCTGCTGTGAACAGTCTGCTCCATACACGCTCAAGTCTTTTATGGCCCTGCGTCTCACTCCAGCTGTTACCTCTGCCCTGAACACCCTTCTGGGTCTCTCTTCATCTGAGCTGCTGTAGGAGGTGTTTTCTGATGCCTGCTTTGCACTCTTACGGGACTCTATTCTTCCTGCTCCCGTGCCTCTTTGCCCTGTGCTTATTCTGATGAGATGCCCTGGCCTCTCGTTCACCTGGTGATGCCATCTATAACCACTTCCTCTGCCATTTAATCGGCTCTCACTCTAGTTCTGCAGTGTTTTATCACACCCATGCTACAGATGGGAGGACTGAGACCCAGAGAGGCAAAGTGACTCCCCCACTGTCATGGCATCAGGGAGCCATGGAGTGGGATTGTGATTCCCAGATCCCTCAGGCCCACGTACCCCTCCTTGACGGGGACCCCGAGAAGCTCTGGGTGGCTGACCTGTGGTGAGAGGCGGCGGGTCCTCAGGAAGAAGCCGAGAAGGCAGCCCACAGTGACAGACAGCACAGATAGGATGAGCAGTCCATTTCGCTTGCACACGTCCTTCCCTCGTGCCAGGATGGCACCTGGCACCATGGTGAGCCCAGCCTGCTGGCACGGGGCACAGCACCATTCCATGCACGTGGGGCCAGCTGAGGGCACAGGGTCCCAGCCAGGGGCTCTGGCTGCTCAGCAGGCAGGTGGGCAGGGTTGCTAAGCACCAGTCACCAGCCCCACAACCGTGGTCTGCGTGGCTGCCCCAGAGGGAAGCCACAATCCTATTACCAGCTGCATCATTAGGAGCCAGAAACAGATTAGGGCCTGGGAAATTAGAGCAGGCCACGTGGTCTGGGGTTTGGACCTCAAAGCCAAGTGCACCTCTCAAACGGGAGGGGCCCGGAGACTTGCGGGAGGAACAGAGATGGTTGGTTTGATTTTTTTACCCCCCCTTCATTCCAGAAAGAACTGAAGGCAAAGCAATAAGATACTAGTAGTCACTGACATTAATTAAGCTTTTACTGTGTACCAGGTACTGTTCCAGAAGCACATTACTTGCATTAGCGCATTCAATCCTAAATACCAATTCTGAGAAGTGAGTACTGTATCATTTTACAGATGAGGAAACTGAGGCAAGGAACATGTGCTGTGTGCCAGGCCCGTTCACCTGCTTGACCTGTGTCTGATCGTCCCGACAACCCTAAGATTCCAATGTTCATTTTACTGAAAGGGAGATTGAGACCCCAGGAGTCAGAGTCCCTTGGTCATGGTCACGGAGCTTGCAGTAGGGGAGTGGAATTCAGGCTTATGTTGGCTTGATTGGCACCACAGGGGCAGACACATGGCTTTGAAAGTGCTTAGCAGTATTGTGGGGCGTGTAGGATCTGAGTCCAGCGGACCTGCGTTCAGACTCAGGGCCTGCCATTCACTGTGACGTGTATCCCTCACGGTTGCTTCAAGCGTGAAGCTGGGAACTCTGTAGGCTCTCAGGGCCTATTATTTTTTAAAATTACACAGCCCAAGGGACCTATTCAAGTCCCAGCTCTGCCACTGACCAGCTGCATGACCCTGGGCAAGCCATATAAGCTCACAGTGCCTCAGTTTCCCCATCCATAAGACAAACCTAATAATAGCGTCTACTTCGTTGGGCCTGGTGCGACGCCCCACCCTGAGATTATTCAGGAAAGCGGAGCTGGACCTCAGCGGGCTCTGCAGGGAAGGGCTATGAGGGTCATCATCGCATTTAGCGATTTTTTGAGAAAGATTTTCTTTGTGCTCTTTTCTCGTGGCCCGGCCTGCCCTTTAAAGCTAGCGGGAATTAACTCTAGTCCGTTTCCCTGGGAGTCTGTAATCTCATTAGGGGCAGTCAGGCGGCAGCAGGGAGCGCAGTCTGTGGTAGGGGGGTTGTGCTGTCTTCCCTGACATAGGGGAGAAGGAGGAGGATGAAGAGGATGGGGCCGGGGTGCAGGCCCTGAAGTTTGTGCAGAGCTCCCAACTGGGAGGGGACCCTTGGGTGTTGGTCCCAACTTAACCAACTCTGTGACCTCACCCTCTCTGGGCCTCAGTCTTACCCTCCTTCGAGTGAGAGAAGTGGGGGGTGCAGGGGGCCTGGCTGACTCAGTCAGTAAAGCATGTGACTCTTGATCTCAGGGTTGTGAATTCGAGCCTCACGTTGGGCCTGGAGCCTACTGAAGAAATAAATAAATAAATAAATAAAAGGTCTTAAAAAAAAAAAAAAGAATGAGAGAAACGGGCTGAGTTCTTTCTAAGGACCCCTCAGTTCAACAAGCCAAACTTCTGAAGGCCCTGCTCTTTGCCAGTAACTTTGGGGGAGTAGGGTGGAGTGGATACATGTCCGAGAGGTGTGTTTTCTCCAACTCTGATTCTTAAAGCCAAGAATTTCCTGATACACCTTCGACTCCAAGGAATGCCTCATTTTCCAGTTAGCCAATTGGTTTAGTTACTGCCTAAAAAAGAAAATATTCTGAGTAGATGCTTGGGTCTGTGTTTTAATCAATGTCCAGGCCTGGCCTTCCGCCATGCCATTGATGTAGGCCAGTCTTGCTCTCCACTCCAGCCCCAAGACTCTGACTCCCGTGGTGCCCCCACAATGGCTCCTGCCGCCTTTCCCTCCCATTCCGACAGTACCACCCCCTACCTCCCTGACTCCAGGCCTTTCTTTGCACTTCTCCCACTGTCTTCAACAGACAAAATTACAACTAATTCAAGTAAACGTTTTTATAGCACCATGTCATGCCACCTGTCCCGGGTACTGGGGACACAGCAATGAGTTGACAGAGTACTTGCCCTAAGGAAGCTTGTAAGAAAATTGAGGGGGCTCTAAGAAAGGACCAATTCACACTAACATGTAGGTGACTGATAATGAGCTTACTAAGGATTTTTGTAAATCAAATCAAAAAGGTCCTAGATAAGAACCCTTTAATAAAAGATCCCTGTTGCCCACAGAATCAATTGCCTTACAGTGTTACTAGATATGCAAAAATTTTTTTCAGTAATTAAAAACAAGTTAGGAAATACTGGACGAAACAAAGTTAAGCAGGTTCCTTACTCCAGGACAGTTCAAAGTCAGACCGCTCAAGTTCAAATTTTAGGTCTGCTGCTTACTAGCTGTGTGATCTGGGGCAAATTGTTTAGCTTCTCTATAAAATAGGTATAATACAACAGTACCTGGTTGATAGGGTTGTGATGTGGGTCAAATATGGTGATGCAAGCTAAGTGCTCAGAGTATTGCCTGGTGCCTTACAGATACTCACAGGGAGTTACTATTAGTTTTACTATTTAGTTTTATAATACTAACATGTTGAAGGAAGTCTCCAAGTGGGGATACAGAATCTCAGCCCTCTTCTGGAGCAGAGATGTCCGTGGGTCTAGTGTTTGGGGAACACAACTTTGGAACGCTCCAGCCCCTGGGATGAAGTCCTTGCTCCTTAGGGAAGCATTTGAGAGCCTCAGGGGTTTGCATTGGCTCACCTCTTCAGCGTCCCACCTCCTCCCATTCGACAGACCTGGAGCTTCTCTAACACCACCCACCACAAGTGCCTTAGCCCCACACCTCCCTCGGGCCTCCACACCTGTGCCCGTGCTATTTCCTCTGCCTGAAGTGTCCTTCCCTCTGACTCCAAAGGCACAGGTCCAATACTCCATCTTCTTTGAAGCCTTCCCCAACTATCCCAGATACAGCATTCCTTCTCTTTCTCCTACTCAGGCCCTTCTGCTGTCACCACCTGTGCATTAACCCTTGTTCCCTTCTAATGGCTCTGACAAGGAGATATTTATGAGAACAGAGTGAAGTCTCTGTTCATTACCATGTCACTTGAAAACACCTTGATGGATCACCTTCAAAACTGAAGGGTATACTGGGGGGCCGAGGGGCACCCCAAGGAACAAGGAGTTGCCCTCCAGAGCAGCTGAAACTGATGGCAGCGGGATGTCTGGGAGATGCTTCCAGGGCAACTTGAGCTGCACAGATTAAGATGTTATGGGCAGAGAAGATAGAGTCTTGTCAAAAACGAGCCCCAAGTTACAAATCCCAAGTACAGCTGCCCCACTCTGCAGAAGTGAGTTTGTAGGTGAGCTGTTTCCACCACGGCAACTCTGTGTCAGGTGTGATGGGGCGGGGGGCAACAAGGTAGATTTATTTGCTAATGATTGATGATTCTCCAGAGCCAGCAGAGGGGTCGACTCAGCCCAGGGAGGCGGGGGTAGGAAGGCTTCCTAGAGGAGGGGTCACTTAGAGACCTGAGTAAGCCAGGAGTTAACCCAAGGAAGAGGGTGCTGGTCAAGGGGGAGGCAAGAGAGCCTGTTCTGAAAGAGGTGCCCAGGTTGGAGGTGAGAGCTTGTTCTGGAACCTGCCGCGGAGCAGTGTGCTGGAGTGGCCAGTGGGCCTGGGACCTCACCCCTTCCACCGTGTATCAAAACAAGTTTGGGTTGAGCTGTCTGAGCTCCTAGCTGGGTTATGGTGACAACAGCTCTGGGTTTGTTGGCTGCTTTCCAGAGACATACCAGAGGCGCCTTCATCTCCTTCCCGACAAGCCTTCCCAGCCTACTACAGGCTGGGTCCTTCTGGGAAGGTTTTCTGTGGACAACTGACCCATGTTGGTGTGGATTCCTGTGAGTGTTAGTCACTGGGGGGCTGTTCTGACCTCCACTGAGGCTGGTCCTTTCCCATGTTTGCCTCAGACCGTGAAGTAAAGTGACTGTCATGTTGCCTTCCAGTCCCTCCTGTCTAGACTGTTCATCTATAGAAACTATAGTTCATCTATAGAAACTGGGCCTGAACACCCATGAGACCACTTAGCTGCTGTTTATTGAGCACCTACTATGTGCCAGGCTCCGTCAAAGAGCACCTACTATGTACCAGAGGGAACCAGTGAGCAATCCAGCCCCTCTATAAACACTCACGGAATCAGTCAGGTGTTGGGGTTACAGGGTGAGAACATAGATTCCGGATCTGGGTAGTCTGATACAGTGGCACTAGTCACACTATTTACATTCAAATTAATGACAAATAATGTTTAAAATTCAGTTCTTTGGTTGCAGTAATCCCATTTCAAGGGCTCAATGGTCACATGTGGCTCACAGCCACCATACGGAGCAGCATAGCTACAGAACATTTTCCTTATCACAGAGAGTCCTATTGAACTTTCTGGAGTCACAATGAGCCGGATTCAAATCTCAGATCATTCCTTTGGAAGCTCTGTGACTTTGCCTCAATTAGTAAACCTCTCTGAGCCTCTTTTCTGCATCTCTGAAAGCCCGTGTTCTTTACTTTGCATCACACCTCCATTCATTTGAATATAACAGCTGGAGCAAAGTGTGAAGTTAAATCCCCCAGCAAGTTCAAATTAAGATTCCGAATTAGCACTTGCTAGCAAATAACAGGAAATTAAATTAAACTGGCTTAGGTAAAAAGGGAATTTATAAGCAGGCTGATGACATAATTTGTGGAACCCAGTGCAGAATGAACATCTGGAGATTTTTGTTCAAAACGTGGGGAAAAAGTGCACTAAAATATGAAGCCCTTTTTCTTTCTTCCTTAGTCTCATTCTCAACTTATTATGGTGTTTCTTTGTTTGCTATTTAATGTCATTCTTAAATAATACAAATTAAAAATTTAGATTATTCACATGAATTTTCCCATTTATCTTTATATTTGCAGTGCCAGTTTTTTTTTTTTAAAGATTTATTTATTTATTTTAGGAAGAGCACAAGAGAGAGCAGGGGCAGAGACAGAGGAAGAGAATCTCAAGCAGATTCCCCACTGAGTGTGCAGCCTGACGCCTGGCTGGATCCCATGACCCTGAGATCATGACCTGAGCTGAAATTTAAAGTGGGACACTTAACCGACTGAGCCACCCAGGTGCCCCTACAGTTCCAGTTTTAAATGCACATGTAAGAGCATTTCTCTTGTATGCAGTCACCAAAATTACACAGCTTGTGTTTAGTAGTGCATACGTATATATGTATTTTGTTCTTAGCTAGAACAGTGGAAACACCATACAAACTAATTCAATGATCTTTATTTCACCTCTTGATACATATACATTCTACCAGTACATTCTCTACCTTTGGCTTATGGTGAGTAAGGGAGGACTGAAAAGCAGAGGAACTATACGTGTAGCTCTGTCTTTCCTTTCTCTTCTCTGTCATTTTCAGTATCGGCGGTTGGCTAGCACAGGGAAGTTACAGCAGTAAGAGGGGATATGATCCGGTTCTTTGACCTTTTGCCTTTCTTAGAATGCCATCGTCTCCCTTCTGTGTTCAAAGCAAGTTCTGGCATGAGGAAAGCATGGTTTTTCATGGCTGACAGCACCCCACTTACTCAGCTATAGACATAACATGCTTTCCTTGGACTTGGTTTCGAGTCTTGCTGAACGTCCATGTGTTGCCAGGTAACCGAATTCTGAGCCCATGGGGGCACCACAGATGCTAATACAAGCAGAGTAGCAAGAAACAGAGGGGGACATTTGTACTGCACCTGTCTTCTCTGCTTACACAATTGACCTGTCAGACTTTGCTCATGAACCACAAGTTCAAAGATAAAATTATGAAGAACTCAGAGATGGTGACAGCAGAACATTAAACCAAGCACAGGACCCTTTAGCTGCCCATGGAACCAATCCTGTTTGTAAGACTGGATGGTGAGGCTTTCACAAAACCCATGGGCAAAGGTAGAGTTGGGCTGCAAAGACCATCTGAACTAGGTGTTCAATGGTCCATAGAATCTCTCTCTCCTTTCTGCATGCCTGATCCACACATTCATTCTGCATTCAGTATATTTACTAAGAGGTAATGTGTAAAATAGGGATTAAAAGCACAGCTCTGGAACTAGATGACTTGTGTTCGAATCCTGGCTCTCAGACCAACTATTTGTGTGACTTTAGACAAGATACCCTATGTCTCAGTTTTCTCCTATGGAATACTGAAATAATAATGTTCTATCTTTAAGGGTTGTTAAGGGAATTAAATGAATTACACGTGTGAAGCTGTATCTAGGGATACAGCAATCAACAGAAATAGACAGCAGTCTCTGCTCTCATTGAGCCTACAATTTGGGTGATGACATTTGTGCTATATTATTCTTTCTCTAGTGGAGAAATGGAGCAATTCTGCTTCTGCACTGATCCTTGTGGAGGAAACATGGCTACCAGCGGCTCTGTTTTACTCTAAATCCAAAATTCCCAGGGAAGGTTCTGATTGGCCCAGCTTGGACCAATCACCTGTGGCCAGTAGGGGCAGGGTATAGGGTCACCTTGTTTAAAATTGCCACTTCTGTGGTAATCCTAGAGCTGTGTGTGGTAGCAGTTAGAAAAGTGAATATACTGTGCAGACATAGCAAACATCTAGCACGTTGTCCTAGTCACTCACCTCTTGGCAAATCATGCTTAACCTTGGCTTTCTTTTCTTTCTTGTGTAAATTGTCTAACATCTCCTATAAGGCTGCTCCAGCACTTAGGGTCAGCTGCTCGAGGTTCCCTGTTGCTCTGCCTTCTCTGATGTCTACCCTTCCCCTTTATGGCAGCAGACACCTGCACCCTCCTGCCCCCTGTCCTGCCCCCACAGCAGGCACAGAAGAGACTGCACGCCATGTCTGGTCCGTGTGATCTCTCACTCCTTTTCAGCCCGCCATGTCTCACTTGTTTGGGCTTACACAGCCACTAAAGTCAGGGATCCGGGGTTCAAAACCTGAGCTTAGGGCCTATAGGGAGCCCCAGAGATATTCTGCTCCACACTCTGAGGCTCAGAGAAGGAAAGAAGCCCAGGCAGGGCCACTTAGGTGCCAAGTCAGGAACAGAACTGGGATCTCCCCCTTCCTACTCAGTCCTCCCTAAACCCAGGAACACTTCTCAAAGAATCCTGTCATTGGCTGTTAGATTTCAGCCTCTCTCTCCTTTGAGGTGCAGAATTGCCTCCACCCCCCTAAGTTGCACGCCAGTAACTGAGTGGACCCTCTTCTGGAGCCACATGCTCCCCTGCCACCACCTGTGCAACCGTGTTCCGTTGCTCTGTGCTGCCTCTGGCTGCCTGGTTCTCATGTCCTTCGGGAAGGTGCTGAGGTTAGTGGTTGCTGGATGGGAGGCAGGAGAGGGGACACAGGATAGCTGTCTGCAGAGCCACAGTGGCCAGTGACTGGGGAAAGGATGGTCTTGGGCTGTTGGGACCACAGATGTCAGGGAATCAGATTAAGGAATTGAACAAGAAATGGACTGAGCCTTGGTTTCTGGAAAAAGTCAAAATGAGAGTAGGCGATTCACGGAGGCTCTGGGCAGAGGGTTACAGAGTCAGGAGAAGGGCAAAGGTTTAGGTTCATGTTCTGACACTGAGGAATGCAATCAGGAAGTCATTTGACTGCCCTGAGCCTTGGCTTTTTCAACTCAAACATGTCTCCTTGCTTCACGAACCTACAAAGAGGCTGTGGGACAGGCAAACACTATGGTGGAGGCAAGGGTTTTGGTGCCAGGGAGACCGAAATTTAAACCCCAGCCCCACCATTAACTAGCTGTGCAACTAGCTGTGCAACTTTTAGGCAACCATTAACTAGCTGTGCTCTGAATCTCTATTTCCTTGTCCATGAAATGAGAATATTAATTATACCTGACTCATGGTGCTTGGGGAAGTTTAGTATCTTATGTGAAAAATAAGTAATGGGCTCGGCATGTAGGAACTGCTCAGTAAATGGTTGCAAGATAGAGAACTCAAGGAAGCTCAAGCAGAAAGAAAAATTTATTCAAAAGCTCTTTCCCCTTCCCTCCTTCCCCTATATCACTGTTTCTAAGGCCTGACTCCTCAGCATTTTGAAATCTGACAACCATAAATGTTTGAAGATACAATGGGCTCCCTCTGGAAGTAGTAAACTCCTTGTTCCCAGAGAAACACAGACAAAAGCTAGATGATGTCTTGGGGGCGTGTAGCAGGAGGGCTTCAAGCAACTGATGGGATAGGGGTGAGGGAAGGAAGGCATTGGGCCCTCAATGATCTTTTCCAGGCTCTCTCCCCCATAGTGCCCGCCCACCCCCAGATCTAGGGGTGGGTGGTGACCCCTGAAAATTCTCATCTGGGCAACGCTAAGGAAAATCCTGCTGAGAACTGACCATTAGGAATGCTGTAATACACACAGGCCCCTCTACATCATTCCCAAATGCCTGTGTTTGGATCATTTCCCTTTCTCAGAGCTGGGGGAAGGGGAGGGGGCTGATCCTGCAGGAAAATATGGCGCAGATGGCTGGCAGTGGAACCCTTCAGTCAGAGCCTGGCTGAAGAGGGATCTGCAGTGATCATGGAGACTCTTCAGACCAGAGAGGAGCCTTCGCGAGGGCAGGAATGAGGAGCTCAGGAGAGCAGCTCATGAACCTTCCCTCCTGGATCTTCTCGGGCACCTAGACCACATTCCAGAGCTGGGCACAACCACAGATCAGTCGTCTGATTAAGGGATTCTCCACTCTGGGAGGGAGGGGGTGCAGCACCACCTCTTGGGAAACATGGCAGAATCTCTGAGGGAGGTTTTGCTTTAAAAACATAGTCAATATCCTAATTTTATTTTTGGAAAATAAACACAAATCCTCTCTTTTTTTACTCCATGAACAACAGAGTAAAGTTCAAGAAAACCTTCTTGGCTAGTGGAGCTGTTTCTATGTTTCTACCTAACCCCACCAGCCAAGAAAATTCCCAAGGTTGGGGGAGAGGAGAACGTTCCCCCGTAAAGTCCACATCCTTATCTCTGGGAAGTGTGAAATTTTTCTATTCCTCTGAAGAAAGTATGTGTTCAAAAGGGTCAAGTACTCTGATCCAGACTAAGCAGCGTTTTCCAGAGGAGGGAAGAGATGCCAGCAAAGGAAAGGGATTACCTAAGGGTAAAAGTAAACTGGCTCTGACTTGTAATTAAATCTCATTTTATCTCATTGTTAAGTCCAGCTCTTGTTAATGATTGATTGATTGATGGTGAACGTGGCACTTGAGGGTGACAATATGGACAACGGTGCTAAGAATCATTACTTATTAGCTCAAGAATCTAACTCCTGTTGGGGTCAGTAAGCCTGCCTTGACTCTGACCACTGATAGCATCCAAACTCTGAGGAGGGTTATGAGTCAGGGTGATTTTGCTCTAGCAAAGGGCTGTTGTGCTTCCCCTGGCCCCAAGCTGTGATCGATAAAATCTAAGGATGCCACAATTAGGAACAGAGGTCTTAACCATCCCGCGTGCTGATTACTTAAAAGAAGAGTTGTTATTTTATTTATTTTCTCCTCTCCCAAGTTTTGTATCTTATCATTCCATTGTTTTTCTGTGTAGATTTTATTTGTTTTTGCCTGTTTTTGAACTTCCATAAATTGAGTCACATTGAATTTTTTTCACTCAACATCATGCTCTTGAGATTCAATGTTATTAAGTGTAGCTTAATTTATTTTTTTTTAAGATTTATTTCTTTATTTTTAGACAGAGACAGAGAGAGAGCATGGGGGAGGAGGGGCAGAGGGAAAGGGAGAGAGAATCCCAAGCAGGATTCCCCACTGAGCGTGGAGCCTGATGTGGAGCTCAATCCCATGACCCTGAGATCATGACCCGAGCTGAAATCCAGAGCTGGAGGCTTAACCGACTGAGCCACCCAGGTGCTTGCTGTAATTTATTTTTTACTTTGCTATATAGCATTCTGTGGTATGAATGGAATAGTATTTATTTATCATATCCTGTTGATGGGCATTTGTGTTATTTCCAATTTTTGACTTATGCACAATGTCACTATAAACATTCTTGAATGTTTACATGCACATGTGCAAGACTCTCTCTAGGTTATACATAGCAGTGGGATTATTAGGTCATGGGTTATGCAGATGTTCAGCTTTACTAGGGAATACCACCTGTTTTACAAATTACTTTTACCAGTTGATGCATTCATCCGCAGTGAGTTCCCGTTGCTCCATATGCTCTCCGACATTTGGTATTGATCACTTTTTAACTCTTGCCAATCTGGTAGGTGTGAGATAGAATTAATTAGGGAGTATATTCGCATTCCCCTGATTACTGAAATACATTTTAATGTGTTTGTGACCCATCTGTGTTTCCTCTTCAGTGAAATTTCTGTTAATTTCTTTTGCCCATTTTTAATTGGGTTGTTTGTCTTTTCATATTGATCTTCATATAATCTGGATATTAACACATTATTTATAAAGTTTCCTTGTTGATGGCTTAGCTATATCTTTAGATGTAATTTTTTATGTAGTCAAATGTATCAATCTTTTTCTTTATGATTTGTTTTTGTCTTCTTTTAAAAATCTTCCCTACCCTAATAAAGTTACTTATCTATGTAAATTTCTAAAAGTTGTGTACTTTTACTTTTTTCATACAGGTCTGACCAACCTGGTTAAAGACTAATGTAAGAGTCAAAAAAATTACATTTTCCTTAAGGTTAGCGAGTTGTCCCAGTTCTACATGTTGAAAAATCTATCCTTACACCTTGAACTAAACCGCCTTCTCTGTATATATTTGGGTTCTGTGTATAATTGTCAACACCACTTTCTCAATGACTGTAAGTTTATAGTAATTCTGGATACTTTGGCAGGCAAGTCTCTTTATTTTTGTCTTCCTCTTCAAGAATGTATAGGTCTTCAAGGCTAGGCTTTCAGGGATCATTTCTATAGTTTGTTACAAGAATGAACAGGTCTTCAATAAAGGCACAGAAAAATTTAGGGGAAAAAAAACTTGTGAAGTTCCAGAAAAAAAATTCTGATTTTTATTGCAATTGAATGGAAACTATTGCTCAATTTGATAGATTTGACATCTTTATGATATTGACTTTTCCAGTTCATGAACGTGGTGTATCTTTACATTTACTTAGATCTTGTTTCAATAGTTTTATCATTTTTCTTCATAAGTATTGAATATCTTTTTTAGATCTAGTCCTATATAGTCTATATATTTTGATGCTGTGGTAAAATAGTATCTTGTGTACTGAATTTTCTGTCTGTTTATGGTATATAGAAATAAAATCGATTTTTACTGATTTTGTACCGTGTTGACTTACTAAATTCTCTTACACTTTGAGGGGTTCTGTGTACACAGGCACATCATGAGCAAATTATGACAGCTTTGCTTTTTCCATTTCAGTCACTATGCATTTTATAACTTTTTTTTTTTCCTACTGCAGTGGTTAAGACTTCTAGTACAGAGCTGAGTGAAAAATCATGACTCACGGGCATCCGTATCTTGTTCCTGATCTTAAAGAGAAATCCTTTCAACATTTTATTTTATTTATTTTATTTTTTTAAAGATTTTATTTATTTATTTGACAGAGAGGGACAGCCAGCGAGAGAGGGAACACAAGCAGGGGGAGTGGGAGAGGAAGAAGCAGGCTCCCAGCAGAGGAGCCTGATGTGGGGCTGGATCCCAGAACGCCAGGATCACACCCTGAGCCAAAGGCAGACGCTTAACGACTGAGCCACCCAGGCGCCCCTCAACATTTTATTATTAAGTATTATTATTGTTATAGGGTTTTTTTTGTAGTCTTCATCAGATTAAGGGAGTTCTCTTTTATTCTTAGTTTGCTAAAAGGGTTTCTACTTTTTGATTTTTAAAAACTTTCTTTTTCCATTTTTTTTTTTCTTTTTAGTGAGAGAGAGTATGAGTGGGGAGGGGCAGAGGGAGAGGGAGAGAAAGAGAATCCCAAGCAGGCTCCACACGCAGTGCAGAGCCCCACTCGGGGCTCAGTCTCACCACCCTGAGATCATGACCTGAGCTGAAATCAAGTTAGATACTTAGCCAACTAAGCCACCCAGGCGCCCCTACTTTTTTTTTTTCTTTTTAATATGTATGTTTCTTAACTTGCCAGCATAAAGTTTTCCTATTTATCTTTTGTTATTTTTAAAAAAGCTTTATTTAGGCATAATTTACATATTGTATGATTCATCTCTTTTAAGCACACAATTCAGTGGTTTTTAGTAAATGTACTGAGTTGTGCAATCATAAGCACAATCCAATCATTGGACATTTCCATCATCCCCAAAAGACTCATCACACCCATCTTTAGTCAATCCCTGTTCCCACCTCCATCCCCAGGCAAACAGCAGTGTGCTGCCTGTCTCCATAGATTTGCCTTTTCTGGACATTTTATGTATGCGGAATCATCCAGCGTGGACTTTCTTTTTCATTTGACTTCTTTCAGTGAGTGTAATATTTTTGAAGTTCATCCATGTTTGTAGCATATTGTCATTAGTTCTTTCCTCTTATTGGTGAACAGTATTGCATTGTATGGGTAGCATACATTTTGTTTTTCAAAATAATGTTGCTATGAACTTTCATGTACAAGTCTTTCTGTGGACACATGTTTTCATTTATCTTTAGTAGATATCTATGAGCCAAATTACTAGGTCATTAAACATAAATTTATGTCTAACTTTTAAGAAACTGCCAAACTGTTTTCTGAAGTGGATACACCATTTTCTAAATCCTGCCAGCAATGTATGAGGGTTCCAATTTCTTCACATCTACTCCCACAGTTATTACTGTCTTTTATATTATAGCCATCCTGGTGGGTACAAAGTGGCATCTCCTTGTGGTTTTAATTTGCATTTTCCTAATGGCTAATGATGCTGAGCACCTCTTACTATACTTATGAGCTATTTATATATTTTCTTTGGTGAAATGTCTATTCAGACCTTTGCCTATTTAAAAAATGGGGTTGTCTTCTTCTTGAGTTGTAGAAGTTCTATATATTCTGGATATAAGACCTTTATTAGAATTAGGATTTGCAAATATTTTCTCCCAGTCTGTGGCTTATCTTTTTATCTTCTTACTAGTGTTTTAAAGTACAAAAGTTTATGAAGTTTGGCATCAATTTTTTCTTTTATGAATTATGCTTTTAGTGTCATATCTAGTAACTCTTTGCCTAACCCGAGGTCAGGAAGATTTTCCCCTATGTTTTCTTCTAAAAGCTATATCGTTTTAGCCTTAAATTTTGGTCTGATCCATTTTGAATTAATTTTTGTGTGTGGTGTGAGTTAAGGGTCTAAATTCATCTTTTTGCATGTAGACACCCAATTGTTCCAGCAGCATTTGTTGAAAAAACTTACTGATTTTTAATAACCTTTTTGTGAATGGAGAATAAAGACTTATGACAGTAATCCTTTGAGGTTTGTAGAGATGCGCTTTATGACCCAGTAAATGTTCGATGTTCATAAATATTCCACATGTGCTTGGACAGAATGCACGTTCTGCAGATGATGGGGCGCTGTTCTATGTATATCCATTCAATCAGACTTGAGAATATATTAGTTCTGGGGCACCAGGGTGGTGCTGTCGGTTAAGTGGCTGCCTTTGGCTCAGGTCATAGTCTCAGGGTCCCGGGATCCAGTGCCTCGTAGGGCTTCCTGCTCAGCCGGGAGTCTGCTTTTCCCTCTCCTTCTCCGCGCTCTCTCTTTCTCTCTCTCTCTCTCTCAAATAAATAAAATATTTTTAAAAAGAGAAAACATTAGTTCAAATCTTCTATATCTGTACTTATTTTTTGCATCTGTTTGATCTAGGAATTACCAATTGAGTCATGTTAAAATCTGACATGATAGGAGATTTGTCTTTTTCTTCTTGTCCTTTCAATTTGTAATTTATGTATTTAAGGCTGTGTTATTAACTTTCATTAACTTGTGACCTGATCATTTTATCATAAGGTAGTGACCCTCTTCTCTCTGTCAGTATTTTTTGCCTTAAAGTCTATTTTTCGATCCACATGGAGCAGCCAGAAGGGCAGCCAGGGGAGGGGATGGAGGTGTGGCCACCTTTCCTCTCACTCCCTTCTGAGCCCTGGCACTCGGTACAGGGGGACATCAGGGTGGCACCATGGGCCGGTCTGATAGGAACCTATGTGTAAATCCTTCTCCACCACCTTACCAGCCGGCTGACACTGTACAAGTCACTTAACTTCTCAGGAGCTTGGTTCCCTCATCAGAAACTCGTGGGGTTAATGACAGCTCCTTGTTCAGAGGACAGTTATGAGCGTTTGATAGCGTTGCCCACAAAAAGCGCCATGTTCCATGTTTTCTTAGATGCTGTATTTGTCTGTTTGGCATCTGTTCATCACAGGGTTAACTACATTAACACAGTTTCTTATATTCGTGATGCTCTGGCATTTGGGGGCATTACAGACCCAGGAAGAGGCTGCCCATCCCAGAGCTAGCTAATTCCTAAAAACATCAACCTACCCACGAGCTTGCCTTTTATACGCAAACCAGTGAGTCCTGAGTCTCTATCCCCACCCCCTTACCGAACCCTCACACACCAGGCCCCTAAGTCATCCCAGGGCGGGGTATCAGAGCAACTAGGGACTGCCCCTAGAGCCCAAAGCTTGCCAGAATGACTCAAACTGTTTACCCTGCCCTGCCTTATCTTTCCTGAAGAAACTCCAGCAAAGACTCTGGCCTAGACTGTCCCTCACTCTTTTCTGTCCCCTGACCAACACTGGTGCTTTCCCCTGTGGCCCTCCCCCGTGGCATGCAGTGGCCCCCTCTGGGATATGTGAGCATGACACATGTCTTTCTTTCAAGCCCCGTTCCCGCTTCCTGCCATGGCCACACGGACTTCACTGGACCGCATCCATCATGCACATGCCTAGAACAGCTTGGCCGTTTCGGGCTGTGGCAAGCTTTCAATAACTGACGGCTGTTACTGACGTTGTTATTATTCTAGACTAGGTCTCTATTAATTCTGTGACCATAAACAAGCCCCTTTCGTTCCTGAGTCTGTTTCCTCAGGCTACCAGTGGGGGGATTCATGATACCCCGACCTCAACGGGACGGTTTTAAGGTCCAAATACGTAAAATGGAAATATTAGTTTATTTTCTCTTTTCTGCCTCTGTCTCCTACAAGAATTTTCAGAGAGAGAAGGGTTATCTTGAATCCACAGGGGCTTTTGTGGTTATAGGGGGCCTTGTAGCTGGGCTGGCCCAGATGGCGATGAACTGCACTCCAAGACTGGTTCTCAGGCTCTGGCCAATCGTCTACTTCTCATCTGCAGGAAATGCTCCCTCCTGGGCCCAACAGTGCAGGGAGGCTGTGACCCAGAAGTGACAAGGGCCCTGCTTCCCAAGACCCAGGCTTTGGAGAATAGGGACAGGGAAGGAGCCCAGACCATGAGAACAGCTTGTGCACAGGTGTGGGCACTTACAGGCCTGATGCACCCAGGCCATCTTCTCCATAACCAGTCAGTTAGTAAGTTGTTCTCTGAAGTATTCAGTAAGCACTCTGGGGGACCTGGTCTCTGCCTTCACAGAGTTGAGCATTGAGTGGCAGACATAAAATGTACCAAACCACTTATTTGGAACCTGCAAATGGGCTGCATTCCAGAATTTCAGTTGTAAATCAGTTCTTGGTTCTTAACAATAATTTGTTCCTTGGGGGATTAAAAAAAATTATACCCTGCACTGTATGTTGTATTCTTGGCCCCATCCATGGAAAAATATTTCATCCATTGGACGTAATTATATACAGCGGCAAATATTTGTAATGAAATATTGTAGGAAAAAAATATACAACTCAAACAATAAACCATTTTATTTGTTCCTGACACATAGTATATACTACATAAATGTTTGTATACAAATATTGTAGACAGAAGACCAACTGTTTTTGGGTCTCAGTTGTCTTTGTCAGGACTTGGTCACTTGCTTCTGACAGGCCCTAGTGATTCTTGTAATTGATTTTGGATGAGTTACAAAATTCGGGTTTTCAAAAACTAAACGTTTGGTTTAATTTTAAAAATTAGAAACGTAAGTAAAACAAACAAGCAAAAAAGCTCCATGAAGTCAAAAGGCAAGTGACAAACTGGGAAAAATTATTTGCAGTTCATATCAGAAAGGACGAATCCCCCTAATATATACAAAACTTCTAGAAAGGAGAAAAGACCATCGATCTAATTTAAAAAAATGGGCAAAAAATAAGAATGGGTAGTCCACAGATGACCTTTAAGCATATGCAAAGATGGTCAACTTCCTTCCAAGTAGGAGAAATACAGATTAAAACAATACCAGGCTACAATGTTTTACCCGACAGACTGGCAAAAATCCGGCACATTTTGTTGGTAAATTTGTGGTGAAACAAGAGGTTCTCACCCACTGTGGCTGGGACAGCAAAAACCTCTGTGAGAGCACACACCAGCCATGAAATTTCCAAATTCAGCTACCCTTCGCTCCTACATCTGGCCTCTAGGAGTCCATGCTCAGTCTTGAATCAGTGTGAAATGGCACGTGCACAAGGTTGTTGGTTGCAGACGAGCACATCGTGAGAGCGAGACGGCAATGGCGGGCCATCGTTAGGTGGGAGCCGGTTAAATATTCTATGGTGTGTCTGCGCAATGGAGCCACAAGGACGTCGAGAAAACAATGAGCTTTGTGTTGAACAGAAAGATTTCTAAAATATATTAAGTAATAAAACTAAGGTGCAGAAGGGTCATTGTATAAGAAGGGGGAAACCAAAAATGAATATTTGTGTTACGAGTATTTACAAAAGAGGCGCTGGAAGGGTACATGAGAAATAAAGAGAAACATTTATTAATTAGATGAGAGCAGCAGTTCCTGAACTTTAGCCTGGACTAGGATCACCTGGAGGTCTCGTTAAACCCAGACTACTGGCTCCCACTCCTGGTGCTTCTGATTCAGTAGGTCTGGGATGGAGCCCCAAACTACTTCTAACAAGTTCCCGGGTTGCCAACCAGAAGGTTGGATTTTGAGACCCATTGGGCCAGAAAATGGGACAAACAGAGGTTGGAGGAAGGCTTCTCCAGGTATATCTCTTTTTAAAAAATATTTTATTTATTTATTTATTTAGAGCGCGTGCGTGAGCAGGTGGGGGGGAAGGGGCAGAGGCAGAGAATCTCCAGCGGACTCTGCACTGAACTCAGAGCCCCACTCGGGGCTCCATCCCGCCACCCCGAGATCAAGACCTGAACCAAAATCAAGACCTGGACAGTTAACCAACTGAGCCACCCAGCCGCCCCTCCACGTATATCTTTTATCATTTTGATTTTTAAAAAAAATTTTAAAACTACTCAAAAAAATCTTAATTAAAAAAATGTGTTCAATAAAATAACCTGCTCCTCAATCACTCTCTACCCTCTTAACCTGTTTTATTTTTCTTTCTGATAATTATTATACCTAAAATGATGTTACTGTGTTTACTCATTTTCCTTTCTCCCCCCGCTACACTAGGGTCAGGGTGTAGCCTTTCCACTGCTCGCTGTATTTCCAACGCTAATATTATATCTGGCGCACAGTAGGTGCTCAAGAAATAGTTGCTGGATGAATGAAGTATCTGCTTAGTTCTCTTATTATGTACTGGATCCAGATCCGGATGCCTCACTGAAAGGGTACCCTAATGCCCAAGACCCTCTTCTAGGTGAGGGCCAGTTCAGGCGCCCAATGTCCAATCATGGTTAACTTTAATGGTCTTCATGTAGGTTTCCCTTTGGCATTTTAGTTCTGCAGTGAAGTCAGGGGGGCCTGTGGGCTCAGGTGAGACCAAGCTGCTCATCTTGCCACCCTGTCAGAGTGAAAAGAGGTTGGTTTCAGGAGTCACAGAGACGTGACATCCGACCCCACGGGCCACTCCACCAGGTCTGTGACCGTAGGCATCTCTGGCCCTCAGTTTCCCCGACTGTAGAATGGGGATGCTTATGCCTAGCTCTTGGGATTGCTGAGAGAATCAACTGCTATAATGTGCATGACACGTGGCACCCAATTAATGTTAGTTATTTCTTGGCTTTTCAGCTGGTTTATTACATCAGCTGTTTTCAGAGTTCTCCCCCCTACCTTGGTTTATTAAGTAATAGTTGTAAAAGTTTATAACAAGTCACAGATTGGCAGCCTGCACCCTTGTTTTGATTGGCTCTCAAAGTGTTTAACAAAAATCTGATTTAATTGCCAACATTTAGAAACTGGAGACCTTACATAAAAATCTGGATTTGTGGCTTCATTGGAAACATCTGCATGACCACAATCGCTGGAGCTCGGTGTTGGTGCTGCGCTCCGCTCACGGTCCCCGTGACTTTCTACCACCTTCCACCCCGTCACCCCTCCTCGCCCTGAACAGCTAGCCCCTAGAGGCTTTGAGTCCCTAGTTTATAAAGTGCTTCCACTTTCTTCTCTCACTTGAACTTTACCCTTGGCGGAGTTGTTCCTCTTATCCCCCAGCTTACAGGGGAAGCTGAAGCGGATCTGTGATGCGACATACTCAGGGTTGTTAAACCAGCAACAGCAATAAATAGCCAGCATTTATTGTGTATTCAACACGTGCCAGGGATTATTCTAAGCACATTACATGTCTTAATTAATTTAATCCTCACAACAATTTTATTAGATATTTCCGTTATCCCTGTTTTACAGATGAGGCAATTGAGGCTGAGCGGTCAAGTGACTTTTCCAAGGTCACACAGCTAGAAAGCTCAAGATGAACCTGTTTTCTGTGTCCTAATATGCACTGTAAGGCAGTGCAGTCTTTCCTTGCTTCCTCCCTTTCTTTCTTTTTTTTCTTCAAATAGGCAAATATATGGATTTGCTTCTGGTAAGATTTTCTAAGGGTTTTTTGGTGTGTTGACGGGGGCAGGTGGGGTTACATTTTGTAATATTTGTGCGCTGCTATACCCCCATCACCTAGAGCAATGCCTGGCATGTAGCAGAAGTATAAGAAATACTGGAAGAATATAGCGAAAGAGGTATTCATTAACTATTATCTGCTTTCAGTACCCCTGGTGTCTGTTAACTGTTTAATTAATTAGCACAGAGATGAGGACCTACTATGTGGGCATATGATGGGTTCCCTGCTCTTGAGTAGCTCAAGTCCAGGTGAAAAACATTGACAAATAAAGTTAAAATACAGGACATATGCAGACATGTCACTTGCCAAGAAAGTTACGTTTCCCCTTCAAAATGATTAATTTTCAATAAAGGCTAAAAATGCAATCAAGCTGGGGCACCTGGGTGGCTCAGTTGGTTAAGTGTCTGCCTTCAGCTCAGGTCATGATCTCAGGGTCCTGGGATCGAGTCTCACATTGGGCTCCCTGCTCAGCAGGGAGTCTGCTTCTCCCTCTACCCTTCCCCCTGCTCGTGATCTCTCTCTCTCTCAAATAAATAGATAAAATCTTAAATAATGGAATCAAGTCAGTTTAGAATGCTAATTATCTTATTGAGTTTATATTTTCAGTGGTGAAACTGGGCACTTGAGACAGTTTTTCCAGAGACTGGACAAGTTTTATGATGAAAATCCAGAACAAAACGCATTTGAAAGAATTTCCTGCTGTGATATCCCCCTGTTGCTAGGATAGGCTCACTGGGATCCACAGAGACAGTGAAGTTTAACATGTTGGATCCAACTAATTTCTACCTGTTTCCCCTACGAGGGCTTCTGGAGAGTCTCGGCAAGGACCGTAGAAAAAAAAAAAAGGCTTTTGTTTTTTTCTGATATTGCTGTGCCCTGGAGTTGGCTCCCTAAAAAGCTGGTCGCCTAGCACTGTCTGTATCCCTTTCTCCTCCCCCTCTCTTCTCCAGCATCACCCATCACTTCCCTCCCTCCCTCCTTCCCTATCTCTTTCCATCTGTCTACCCTTTTCCCTCCCTCCCTTTCTTCCATCTTTTCATTATCCATTATTTCATTTCCTCCCACAATAATCCTGCAAGGTAGTCTGGTCAGAGATTATCACTGCAATGTAATGAGGAACTTAAGTCACAGAGAAATGAAGTAATTCTTTTAGGATTTATCCCTCCCAATGCTCCCCCCACAGATCTGAATCCCAGGTCATGTATCTTCTACCACCAAGAACTCAATTTCCCTGCAGAAGCACAGCCTCCATCAGAACGTTTCTGCTTTCACCATGATACCATGAAAGAAAGAAGCAAGATGAAAAAAAACCCTCGATTTATGATTCATCTCCCTTTTTTAGGAAAACAGAAATTTGTCATCATTTTCCAAATGAGGTGGAAATTAAGCTGCACACCTAGCTGCAAGCACTGGGTGATCTCCATCAAGAAACCAGCTCCATCTCCAGTAGGAGATGGGTTCTTTCAGCTCAGCTAACCCAAGCTCCTATCCCAGCTGGGCGTGATGAGACCTGCCACTGCCTTAAGTTGCTTACGTCTGCGTGACATGTACCACACAGAAGGGACTTGGGAGACTATGGAGGTAAGGAGGATCTCCAAACACAGTCTTGGGGGGGGGGGGGAGTCAAGGAAGGCTTCCGGAAGGAGGTTTCAGCTGGACTTAGTCTTGTTGATAAACAGATGTTATCCTCTGGTAAAGGTGAAGAAGGGAGAGACAAAATCTCATATGAGCAAAAGGGTAGAAAAAGGCTGCTTAATCTCCCATTGCTTGTATATGCTACATTTTGTTTATCCATTCATCTATCCACGGACATTTGGGTGGCTTCTACCTTTTGACTCTTGCGAATAATGCTGCTGTGAACAAGGGTGTGCAGGTATCTGTTTGAGTGTCTGCTTTCAATCCTTTTTTTTTTTTTTTTTTTTGAGAGAGAGGGAGAGAGAGTGAGCAAGAGGTCGTGCAAGCGGGGTGGGGAGAGGGGCAAAGGGAGAGGGAGAGAGAGAATCTTAAGCCGAGCGTAGAGCCCAACGTGGGGCTTGATCTCATGACCTGATCATGACCTGAGCCAAAATCAAGAGTTGGATGCTCAACTGACTGAGCCACCCAAGTGCCCCTGCTTTCAGTTCTTTTGAGTATATATCCAGAAGTGCAATTGCTGGCTCACATACTTACTGCTTTTTTTTTTCTAAAATTTTTATTGTAGTGAAACACAACATACAAATTTCCATGGTGATCATTTTTAAGTGTACAGTTCAGTGGTACTAAGTACATTTGTTTTGTCGTGCAACCACCATTACCATTCATCTCCAGAGCTCTTTTCATCTTGTAAAACTGGAACACTCTACCCATAAGCAGGGACGCCCCACCCCCCTCTGCCAGCCCCCAGCGGCCACCATGCTACTTTCTGTCTCTCTGAATCTGAGTACCCGAGGAACCTCAGGTGAGTGGAATCATACAGTATTTGTCTTTTTTGTGACCGGTTCATTTCACTTCGTATCATGTCTTCAAGCTTCATCCATATTGCAGAATTTCCTTCTTTTTTTGAATAACATTCCACGGTATGTATATACCACGTTTTGCTTATCTGTTCATCTGTCGGTGGACAGTTGGGTTCCTTCTGCAGTTTAACTATTATAGATATTGCTTCTTGATATATTATGAACATCTTTTCCTATGAATAACCAAATTTCCCCAAGGCTTTTTTAGTGGCTGCTTTATAATATGTCAAACAGGTGTCCCACAATTTAGTTGACTAATCCTTGATAGTTGGAAATTTGGTTTATTTCTAATTTTTTGCTATTATATATAGTGCTGGAAGGACGTACCCTTGTGAATAACACCTGATTATGACCTTCAGATAAAAGTATGCTCAGTGTTTAGGCCTTCGGTACACACTGCTGGGCCCTTGTTACAAGCAGCCTCCCTCCCCTCCACCTCCAGACAGTAGCCTAAGCCCGGTCAGGCGGCTGCAGAGGCCTCCACCCCTCCAGACCGGGGAGTGCCATGATGTCCAGGCATCCCTGCCTCCTGGGTGTGAGCACCATAGGGGTCCTGTAATAGATGCTGAGAAGACCTCACACCTGCTTACCTGTCATTGGGTCCTTAGGTGGAGCTCTCCCCAGGAGGTCAGGTTGAACCTCTGTGTCATGTGGAAAATGGTTCTTTGCCAGGGAAAATTTGGTTCAACAGAGATATGCTCAAACTAGCTTAAACCAAAGGGGGGCGATTTATGAGAAGGGAAATGGAGATCAGAGGGCCTGAAGACAAGGCCACTTGGGCTTCACAAGAGTCTAGAACCAGGAACTGAAACTTCAAGAGTTCAGATTCCTTCTCCATCCCTTCTCGAGTGATCTCCTGTCTCATACCTGCTCCTCTCACTGCATCCCCTCAGTCTTCTCTCTCTCTTTCTGTCCAGACCAGACCATGTACAGACCATGTACAGACCATGGTCCCAGATCCAGCAATACTTGCTTGACCTTTCTGCTTCAGCACCATCATGAGGAATAGCAGTCTCTGGGTCCCAATCCCAAATTCCTGGAAGGTGGCTCTATCTAGAAGAGATGTCTACCTGGGGAAAGAGGACAGGGTAGCTGAGCCCACACTCCTCATGCAGAAGTCATGGCTGGGGGATGGGACAGGAAGAGTCATCCAAAGAGATTCCACACCTGTCCGGCAACTTTTTCTTGTACTTCTAGATCTCAGGCTTCGATGGGGTCATTCATGGTCAAGAAACTTGTGAACAGTACAACCATTCTGCAGGAAAAGGGGTGTACTCAGAAGGTTAACTCAAGGGAGAGGATGAGGGTGCTTAAGGAAGAGTGGGCAGAGTTAAGGGAGCCAGCCTGAGATGGTGAAGCACTCTGGGACCAGCATCAGGAGAACCGGGCCCACCCCTACCTGGGCCCAAAGCAGGAAAGGCAGGAAGCTGTCATTGCTGAAGCCAGAGAGGAGTGAAGCCAGCAGTGGTTGGTTAGAGGGCGAGGGTCCAAACTGCAGGCCGAGCAAGAAATACCCAACCGCTGTCTCCTCCCACTCAAGCTGAAGCCAGAGGACAAGGCACTTGAGTAATGAGTTTTTAGGGTTCAGCCTCCTGGATCACAGAGCAGGCCAGAGAAGGATGCCGAGCAGATGCAGCTGGGGTGGCATGATAGAAATTACCCAGCCCAGGTGGTTATGACATATGTTTTCAGAACATGACAGGTGTTGAACTCCTGACTTTGTCATCTCACTCCTGGAAATGTAGTTTGAAAATACGATGCAAATTGAAATTTTTATCTGTACTATCTTTTGGGAGGCAGTATGGCTTAATGACAAAGTGTGGGTTTCGGAGTCAGAAAGATCAAATCGCAGTCCAGGCTCTCCTGCTTCTTAGCTCTATGGGATTTGGGGGCATGTGGATTGACCTCTCAGAGCCCCAGTCTCTTCATCTGTAAAACCCATCTCCCCCTAAAAGAGGGTGGGGTTTTTTTTGTTTTGTTTTGTTTTTACTTCAAATAATTCTTTATTGAGAGGCTTAACTAAAACCTTATAAAGTGAAGTGTCTGAGCATGAGGCATCCTGGGTGCAGCACAAATGGTGGTTATTATTCTTATGATTTTTTCATTGTAACATTCTCTGTAACAGAAAGTATGAAAATAGCCTAGACACCTAACAGTAGAGGGGTGATTAAATAATCAAAGCTTGCCATTCCGCTCTAGAACCACAACCACGACTATCATCGTGGAGACGATGAAGCCACGTGGGACAACGTCTCCACTGTATAGTTGAATGAAAGGGAAGCACAGCAAACACTAGGTTTACGATACTTATTAGTGTAACGATGCAAGAGAATATGAAGAAATAGAAATTATCAATATGCCTGGTGAGGATCATGGGTATTTTGTTTGTCTCTTCTGAAAAAAATTTTAGGTGATTTTGACAGTGTTTATATAAACATAGTATTCAATATCCTACAATTATCTGACCTGAACTAAAGTTACTCCTTCCTATGGATGACTGTATTCGTTTCCTGTGCCTGTTGTAATAAATCACAGAACTCAGTGGCTTAAAACAATAGAAATCTAGCCGTTCACAGTTCTGGAGACCAGAAGTCCTAAATCTGGGTGCCAGCAGGGCCACACTCTCTCTAGAGGCTCTGCCAGAGAATCCAGGCCATGCCCCTCTCCCAGCTTCCAGTGACTACTGGCCAATCTTTGGCGCTCCTTAGTCTGTGGCCATATCCGTCCTATCTCTGTCTCCATCTTCACATTGCTTTCTCCTCTGTGTCTGTGTGGTCTCCCTCTGACTCACGCTTATGAGGACACTCGTCATTGGACTTAGGGCCTGCCCAGATAATTGAGAATGATCCTATCCTAAGATACTTAATTACATTTGCAAAGACCCTTTTACCAAATAAGGTCACAGTTACAGATTCCAGGGATTAGGATGTAGACATATCTCCCCCCCGCCCCCCCGCCTTTTGGTGTGTGGGGCAGGGGAGGACATCATTCAACCCATTTAAAAGAATTCAGAAACTGGAGGAAGGAGATTCCTAAACTTGGGGAAGGGAGGCCAGCTGACACATCAGAACAGGTGGTAGTTATTGAGGAAAGCATCGTGGAGGAGACGGAAGACAACTTTTCACACAGAAATAACAAATAGAAATGTTTATTGAGTGAACAGAATGAATAGAAAGGAATTGAGGATGAGCCATAACAGAAGTCTGACGTCCCAGACTTTTCTCCCAGCCTCACTGATAGAACCGTAGACTCCAATGTCTGCTGTCTGACCACCACTGTGCTCGACTCCACTCCTTGCTTCTTAACCCAGTTTTGCCTCTGGCTTGTGTCCTGTTTGATGAATGTCTCAAATAGTCTGAATATGAAACTCAGGGGTGTGTGTGTCCTGAGAGACTGAATATATAAATAGACAACGGCCAGACCATAATGACAATGGAACTCTGACCCACAACCTCTGCAGCAACCAGCTTGGGAAGAAAAACCACAAACCTCTACAGTAATCAGCCCTGAATAGTCAGACTTGGTCAATGACCATCAACTTTCCTATTCTTTGCCCCCACTTCCAACTCAGGACGAGCCAGAGAAAGCCGAAGATATCCCGAGCCAATCACATACAGACACCCTGCTTCCAGTCAGCTGTTTCCAGCTTCCCTTTGCCAACAGCCTCCAGCAAAGCACCCCTGAAGCCCTCCTTTTTTCTTTTCCCTCTTTTTTTAAAAACTATAAAGCTCTCTGGCTCCAGTGCCTGCCTTTGAGTCTCTGCCAAATGCAAGTGATGGGGGCTGACTTCTTTGTTACAGCGAGCTCTAAATCTATAGCCCCCGTTTGTTCTCATTTGGGTCTTTATTTCCATTGGGCAGTCTCTCCATTCTGCTCAACTGAGTGCACATAGGCTCCTACTTCTTGGTTATGAGCATTGCCTATGAAGTTGAACCACTACAACCAGTAGAGTGCCTGGCACCAAGTAGATGCCAAATAAATTATTGTCAAGTGAATGAATAACCCTCTAAGTTAAGATGAAATGTGTTGCTGCAACTCCAAGATCTTAGGTTAAGTTTAGGGGAGTAAATCCAGAAGACTTCTTTTAGGGAGATCCCAATGAACTCTTGGTTATTCTGAATTCTTTGAAAAATGGAATTTTTCTAGTTAATAGAACTTTCTGGTTGACTCAATCAGAGAGCCTAAATGCCCTTAAATATGTTGCTCACTGAACAGACCTTAATACTTCTTAAAGATGCAGATGACATGCTATTGTTTTACAAACAGTGCTGTGAAAAGTCTCAAGTGCCGCACAGAATGGGCAGAAGTTGGATGGTGCTGGCTGTGGGGCTACACCCACCCTGGGCTATTGTTGAACTAAATGCCCAACTGGAGCCCGTGTTCTTATTATGTATTGCCCATAAACTGGAACACAAACCACTCTCATTACCCACCATCCCCTGCCTCCCCCATGGGGTTCCTTGGTTGTTTAGATGTTGGGTAAACAGGCTGTTGGGCTATGGGGCTGTTACTGAGGAGAAAGTGTGGAGGCAGCAGAGGGAAGGAAGGTAGAGGCTCCCGAGAGGCTGTTGTGCCCATGAGATGCTGGGACCACAGGACCCTCCACTTCTGCTACTATGCAAGGTGGTAGGCACCACTTCCAAAGCACAGAGAAGACAATTTTCTTGAAAACAGCAAAAAGTTTTTTGACTCTGCCCTTTAAAAAAAAAAAAATCCAAACATCTTTTCAAGCTCTGTTTAGCTCTGTTTATAGCTGTGTTTAGAAGAGCTGAACAAATGAAATTTACTTAACACTTCAAATGCAGGGCTTTTGGTTGATCACTGTATATTCTATGTTTTGAATACAATTTTGAATTTCACATTAGCAGGAATTCTGCCATGAGAATTTATTTGCCACAAAAGACTGTTCTTGTCTCCTTCTCTCTTTACTTTCCCTCTCCTTCCCCCTCTTCCCATTGTCCCAGGTGCGTACTAAAATTCTCTTTATTTCCCCAGCAGACTCATACCTGTTTTTGTCGCAGTGTTTGCACATGCTATTCCCACCACCTGGAACACCCTCTTCTTTCAGTCCATCTAATGAGCCAAACAATCGTCTAAGACTAAACACAAGAGGGGGTTCTGGGAAGATGGAGAAGTAGGAATAACCAGGAATCTGTCTCCCCACCTAGACAACAATTGCACTGGAAGAATCTGTCTGATGTAACTATCTTGGAACTCTGGAGTCTGTTTAAGGCTTGTAAATTCCAGGGGAAGACTTGGACAATAAATTACAGTGAATTTTGATCAATTTTAGCTCTTAGCACAGTAGCAGCTCCCCACCCCCCACCCCCCATCCCCAGCCACATGGCAGGCAGCTGTGCATGTGTTCCTGAAGCAGACTGCACACAACTTGCAAGAGCCAGAGCAGGCAAAAAGAATCCTGTCCTCCAGATATCTGTGCTCTGACACTGCCTGCTGCTTCTGATCACAGAAGGTGCAGAGAGGCGGCTGCCATGGCTGTCACCCCTCCTGCCATTGTTGCAAGCCCCTCCCCCTCCAGCTGAAGTGACTTGCTGGGAATTTTACTGGCTGGTGCTCACCACCCTTTGTTTTTTCTTCCTTTTTGGGAGACAGACATTAATGGCTAGGACGTTTAAAAAAAAACAACACCTTTTTTTTCCAAGGGAAATTAGAAAATGAAAGCATGGGGGCGCCTGGGTGGCAGAGCGGTTAAGTGTCTGCCTTCGGCTCAGGGCGTGATCCTGGCGTTATGGGATCGAGCCCCACATCAGGCTCCTCCGCTGTGAGCCTGCTTCTTCCTCTCCCACTCCCCCTGCTTGTGTTCCCTCTCTCGCTGGCTGTCTCTATCTCTGTCGAATAAATAAATAAAATCTTTTTTTAAAAAAAAAAGAAAAAGAAAATGAAAGCATGTGCCCAGAAAAGACCTGAGAGGATGTTAAGTTTATACCTCAGGCTGATCCTCAGCACAAAGACAGTCTACAACAATCAAAACAACAAAACCAGTAAATAAAAATAATAACAAAATCTAGCAAACCCTGGGGAAGGAGGAGAATCTGATTTCCAGAGTTACCAGATTATTAGAGTCAAATGTCCAGTTTTCAACAACAAAAAAATCACAAGACATACAAAGAAACAGGAAAGTATGGCCCATTCAAAGGGGAAAAAAAATAAATCATCAGAAAGTGTCCCTGAAAAAGACATAATGGCAGATATACTGGATGAAGACTTTAAAACACCTGTCTTAAAGATGCTCAAAGAACTAAAGGAAGATGTGGAGAAAGTGAAGAAAATAATGTATGAAATAAAAATGCCAGTAAGATGAGAGAAAACTTAAAAATCAAGCAAAAAAGAAAGTCTGGAGCTGAAAAAAGCAGAAACTGAAATGAAAAATTCACTAGAGGGATGCAAAGACAGATTTGAGCAGGCAGAAGAAAGGATAAGTGAACTTGAAGATAGGACAACAGAAATTGCTTCCTTGCAGATATGTCCTGGCCCCTGGGGTGAGGAGAGAACGATGGATGGTGTGGCCTATGTGGGCAATACAGGGCTGGAGACGTTCCCTGAAATTTTCCCCAAAGTGACCCTGTTGGAGTGTGAAAATAACTGAGAGGGAGAGTATTGCTACTGCAGAGGGTCTGTCCGTGTCAGGAATGTGGCTGATTTCTAGAGTACTGTGATGGTTAACTTAATGCGTGAACTTGTCCAGGCCGTGGCGCCCAGATATTTGATCAAACATTATCCTGGATGTTTCTGTGAGGATATTTTTGGATGAGAATAACATTTACATTGGTGGACTTTGAGTAAAGCAGATTGCCCTCCATAATGTGAGTGAGCTTCATCTAATAAGTTGAAGGCCTGAATAGAACAAAGACTGATCTCCCTGAGCAAGAAGGAATTCTACCAGCAGACGGCCTTTGGACTTGAACTATAACTCTTGCCTGGGTCTCCAGCCTGCTGGTCTGCCCTGCAGATTTCAGACTTGCATCTCCATAATCATATAAGCCAATGCCTTAAAATAAATCTCTGTCTCTCTCTCCCTCTCTGTATTCACATCCACACAGACACACACACACACACACACACACACACACACCCATTTATATACATGTGGTATATACATATCCTGTTGGTTCTGTTTCTCCGGAGAACCCTGACCAATACAAATACTGTCCATGCCAGGAAGTCAAGATGGGAACCAATCAACCACAGCAGAATGTCAGAGGCCCCATTTGAATAAATATTTGTTGACTCTTGGCAAATATGGTAAATTATTCAAAAGCAGGAAGCCAGTGCAGGATGCAGCAGAATGCCATCCCCGACTGCTTCCACTAACCCCTCACCCCCACAAATCCATTTAGGGACTGATCCTTTCTTTTTCCTGCATTTCATCTCTCTCACTGCTACCACCCTAGCTGGAGCCATCCAGAGAAGTTCCCTGCCCAGCACACAGGGCCCTTGACGGCCTAGCCACTGCTAACTTCCAGCTTTGATCCCTGCCATTCCCCATGTTTGCTCGATGTGCCAGCTGACACAGCTCCTTGCCACTGCTTGTATGCTTCATGCTTTTTTATGCTTCTGTGTTTTTCAGTCACCTAACGAATCTCCAATGAGGATGCCCCTGTGGATGCCACAGGGTGACATTCCCTGCTCAGTGTCTCACGGTTCATGAGCTTTATCATTGAAAACCTCCGTGCCGAGCACCCTTCCTGGCACAGGGTCGTTAGTAAATGTTTGTCAAACGGAACCACAGTACATTTTTTAAAGTGCATGGCTTTGCAAGTCGAATGGAATGGAATAAAGTAAACTCGAGGTATTTGTCAGGAAAGGCTTCAAAAGCAGAGGTCACTGGTTTTTCTTTTGCCATCACTGACATTTCTCATTGTCTGGGCGAGGGCCGGGAGAGAGAAGCCAGATTGTCCCCTCATTGGTTCAGGTCACAGCACCTTGCTGCCACCAGCCAAACAGTGTGGACCTCTGCCGCTCTGGAATCACCCAGGCGAGATGCTCTCCCAGGCGTCATGTCCCTCCCCCTTCTGTGTGCCAGCTGGGGTCTCTCCTGGCTGGAGCTGGCGCTGCTGGATGCCAGACATCTGCAGACAGGATTTGCAAACAACTGGCTCAAGGTTCTGAGCTTTCGTGATCTCATCCAAATGCCTGACTGGGGGGGGGGGGCAGGCTTGTTTTCCTAGGCTACCAGCTCCGGGGCTGAGGGGGTGGGGGGAGGTGGAAATTACAGTGGATGTGGGTCCAGAGGCCTAGGGTTGCTTCTCAGCCCTGCCACTTTACAGCTAAATGATGCTGAACCTCAGTTTCCTTTGCTATAAAATGGAAATGATGACTGTTCCTACCTCACAGGGTTGTTATGAGAAGTAAGACGATACATGTGGGACATGCTCTTGACTGGTGTTTGCTGTAACGTGCGAGAGATTGTCAGTAATTCAAAGAAGCCCGGGTTCCTCAAGCCACAGTCTCAGAGCAATGTACCCACCACGGCGAGTACGCCCTTAATAGCAAATGCCAAGATGTCTAGACAACCCCGTCAGTTTATCTGGGTTCATTACTGAGATCCACGTAACAGAGAAACTACTTGTTGAGCTGATTTGGACCAGTTATTTATAGAAGCACCTTGGAACCAGACCAGGATCTGGAGGCAGAAATTCTGGAAATGAATCCTAGATCCCCAGTTTCTGACTGGGTAATGTAAGCGTTGTTTCTCAGCTCTAAAATTAGGACTACAGGGGGGGTGCTTGGGTGGCTCAGTCGGTTAAGCATCCAACTCTTGATTTCTGCTGAGGTCTTGATCTCAGGGCCATAAGATTAAGTCCCGCATCTAGCACTGTGCTGGGCATGGAGCTTGCTGAAGATTCTCTCTCCCTCTCCCCCTGCCCCTTCCCAACCCCGGTTCCCAGTCACGTGTGAACACGTGTTCTCTCTCTCTCTCTCTCTCTCTCTCCAAAAAAACAAAACAAAACAAAAAAACAATTGGAGACTATAATCTCTGCTTTGCCTGTGCCCTATGACCCGGCAAGGCTGCTCTTGAATGATACCCTGGGAAAATTCTCTTCCCGGAGACACAGAAGGGCAAGTCTAGGAGGACAGTCACACTGGTGGTGTCTGTGGTAGCAGACAGCAAAAGGTACTGAAGATTTTCTCTAGCAGAGGAACGGACAAGGAAGCGGTGAGGGCCGCAGCCACGGGGTTCTGACAGCAGCCAGAGGCCGGGGGCTAGACACACATATAGCAGCGTGGGCGACTCTGCAAAACAGTGCTGGGTAAAAACGTAAGCAGCAGAACACAGGTATCACAATACCATGGACATAAACACAAAACACAAGCACACACCAAACAAGAGAACATACTTTACGAGAATACATGCATATTTATAGACATATCAAAGGTGTTAGAATAGATGCCTATGAGAGGAGATGAAGAGGAACGGAGATTAGGGGTGGGCGTGGGGGATCAAAGCAGAAGAGAGCATCACACAGACCAATGACAACAACGGGCTGTTAACCAAGAGGCAATCGATTCAACTTCCTCAATCAAAAGTTAAAAAGAAATCCCACCTTGAGGTGTTGTCGGAATTATACAAGTGTCCATAAAGGTCCCTGGCACGGTGCTGGGCACACGGGGCATGGCCAGCAGTGGCACTGTTTTTTCACTCATCGTAATGTACCAAGTATCAACTTTGTGCCGGAAGCTGTGGGAGGAGCTATGGCAGAAACAAAGACTGAGTGTCTCAGGGACTGGAGCATGGTATGGGGGTGGAACAGCATCAGGAGAGAGGGATCCCAGATCCCTCATCTGGGATCGCAGAGATCCTGCTGTCAGACGCCCTCACTTTCCAAACTAAGGGGGAAAAGTGACTTTCCCGAGGTCACACAGCAAATTAGTGACCGAGTTAAGGGCAACTGTCCAGGTCTCCAGGGCTCTTTCCAGAGCTTTATCCAAGTGAGGACCTCTGAATCCTAGACCACTGAAAGGCTTGTATCTCTTGTCCTATCTTTTACCCCAACAATCCTCCTTGAGGCCCCACTCTTGTTTATATACCCAGGTGTGTGTGTGTAATGGAAAAGTGAAGAGACTTTTTTAAAAATGCAGTTTGGTACCTAAAACCTTTGAGGCCTATGGGAAAAAATAGAAAGGCCCTGAACCTGGCAGAGCTGGAGCTCCAAGCATCCCTCCTGCTCTCTGTCTCCCAGGCCTTTGCAGCTCTGTTAGTGGGTCCCAGGTCAGCGTCTCCCAATCAGAAGCGGACTCCACTCCCTGCCCTCAGAATTGGCCCCGTTAAATCTTCCCACCTCAATGCCACTCTGAGGAGGGGGAGAAGTGTCCCTGTAATCCCCTTCTTTCCTTTCTTACCCTTTTACTTGTCCCTAAAATAGCCTGTTCCCTAAAAATGGCAAGAAGACCTCCAGAGGAGTAAGGCCGCTTCTAATGGAGGGCAGCTCTCTGAGATTCGGTGGAGGGGCGGGGAGAACTCTGGGCCTGGCTCATGGGGTGCTGTGTCCAGGGGTGTGAGGAGGTGGTCAGAGAAGCCCAGAGAAGGAGGGGGGTACACGGCAAAGGGGAGGAATAGCTCTCTGAAGACTCTGCCGACATCTTGCCAGCCTAGATTCATGGGGCTATCACAGCCTTTCCTACGATTTCAGGAAAACTCAAAAGTTTTCCCACGGATTCCAAAATGAGATTGGCAAGGAACTGAATAACATGCTGATTTTCCAAGAAGAGCGTGGTTAGGTTCGTGTCAGATATGACTAGAGATGAAGAGGAAAGAATTCTCTCTGATGGGAACTCTCCATCTCTGGGGTATTTGGCACGGCGCTGAGCTGGGACAGTGGCACTGCTGAGAAGGAGTGTGGCTAACATGTAATGAGCACTTACCCTGTCCCAGGCACTGCGATAGGCCCCTACTAGACTGTTCAGTTGAGCTCTCACACAGCAACACTGCGAGCCAGGCACTGTTAAGTGCCCAGTTTTCTGATAAGATGCAGAGAGTTAATGAGTTGCAGCAAATCATGCAGCTGGGAAGTGGTGGGAGCAGGATTCGAACCCCGATTGTCTCTCCCTGGTCTATGGGCCTAACCGCTAAACGAACCAGCAGCTAAGCCATAGTCTGGTCACTAGGGATCTCCCAGCGTGTGGCCGAGAACGTGTGATAAACAAACCCTTTCTACTCAGGGTCGGAATCCAAGTGCTGTCACTCACTGCTCATTTTCGCTGAAGTGTATTTCTTAGGGAAATGCATTCCAGGAAATCATCAACCGATAGCCTCTGTAACATACTTTTGCTTTGTATATTCTCAGTATTATCGCTAATATTTTATGGCGTGGTGTCTGCTAATGAACAGTAGAGGGTATCATGGGGTTATATACACAGCTTCCTTTATCATAATAGCTATTCGGCTCTCTCAGTAGTACTGCCCCTATGGAACGCCTGGATGACATCGTTATAAGATATTTAAAGAGATTTTAAAGCACAAAAACTACATAAAAGCCACCACCATTACTAGAAGACACTAAACCACAGCCTGGTTTAGACAATACCAACAGGACCCGGCAAGATTTTCTGTTTACGGGCTTAAGTGGCGCCACCGTGTGGCAGGAATGTAAACACCATTTACAATTTATGCCAGCTTTGAAATCGTGTCCTGATTGATTTTTTTTTTTAATTCCAGTGAGTTGCATTATTTTAAAGTTGTACACATAAAGTCAGGCTTTATTTTTATCTCGTATTACACTATTTCAAATTATCAGGGAGCCTATAAAGTATAAGGTAGGTGACCCATAGATCACGATTCAAAATTGCTCTAGCCACATGAGGTAGATAGAAATTCTGATAACCTGGGGCGCCTGGGTGGCACAGCGGTTAAGCGTCTGCCTTCGGCTCAGGGCGTGATCCCGGCGTTATGGGATCGAGCCCCACATCAGGCTCTTCTGCTATGAGCCTGCTTCTTCCTCTCCCACTCCCCCTGCTTGTGTTCCCTCTCTCGCTGGCTGTCTCTATCTCTGTCGAATGAATAAATAAAATCTTTTAAAAAAAAAAAAAAGACATTCTGATAACCTGACATTAGGTGTATCAATAACCTGACATTAGGTGTATCACAGAGAGGCCTTGGTTGCACCCCATCTAACAGATCCTCAAAAATATGGTAACAAACTGACTTAAAGTAGCACTCTGAAATTGAAGCAAAGAACCTTGGGATCTCTGGGCCAAAAAGAATGTGTCAGACAATATGGTGACCCTTCAGGAAGGTACACGTTAATCATGTGAATTTAATCATGGTCACAAGCTTGCTCTGGCTCAGTAGGGTGTCTTCAAATCAGTCTGATTTGAGAACGCATTCTGGATGGATTTCCCTTGCCAAAATCTTCGAGTTCTGGGAACACCTGCTGGGAACCTTGCCTGTCTCAAAGCGTGGCCTTGAGGATTAATGAGGTTATATAGATACAGTGCTCAGCACAGGGCGCACTCAATGCTTTTCGGTTGCTTTTCCTTTTACTATTTGAAATGTGCTTTGTGAATTACAAAGTGATAAATGTACAAATGTCATTCACAAATGTTCCTTGTTAGAATGAGGTAGGTGGTACTGGTCCAATGGGAGAAACCAGTGTCAAACACTAAGGCACCTATGACTCACCTGGGGATTTTGTTAAAATGCATTCTCTGATCCTCTATGTCTACATTTATCTGTCTACCCAGTGCCTTCACCCTTTACCTTCTATGTGGCATTGCTATCTGTCTGTATCATATTCCTTTCCACCTGTCAGTCATGCACCTACGTATCCTAACAGCTGTCTGTATCCAGGGGTCTGTCCCCTTTAACCTTTCTCAGATATCTGTTAACTGTGAATAGTTAGAATGTGAATATTGGCCAGCCGTTTCTTTTATTTCAAACCTAGATTGTTCTAAAGGCCATCATTTTATTGGCCTGTCTGGAGATACCCATCATCTTTGATGGGCACCTTTGCATTGCCTCTGCGGTACCCTTAGAAAGCACTGATTTCCCCATAGACCTGGAAGTTGTATGTGATTTTTTAAAAGCCAAATTCTTGACATCAGCTACTTTTGTCATTATTTGTTCTTTTCTCATATAATCTTAAAAAAAAAAATCTGACCGAGGTTTCTGTGTGGTTGAATTCTGTGAGGCTTTTATTAACCCAGAGCACTCACACACACTCCCATTAAAGTTCTTGCCCACTGAAATCGGAAAAGGGGCACAAAAGAACTGGGGCCTAAGGACCTAGTGAGGACAAAGGTTTCCATTGGAAAATGGTCTTTTATAATAATCCCATCACACCTAGGAGGTGGGACAAGGCCATTGTTTTTGTGCCTTGAGAGTACCTTCCCTCTTCCTGCCCAGGATTGACTTGGAGCTGTGGGCAGAGGAGTCGGCTCCTACCAGAGAAGTCTACAAGGGAAAACAGCCACATTGGGAGGAGGCTGGAGGTGAGCTTAACCTAACTCAATTTGGAAGAGCTGAGTGCACATTGGAGTGAAACAGAAGTCAGGCATGTATTGCCACACGGTCCAGAGAGGGGCAGAGCCTTCCTCAGGAGGCATGCTCAGCTGTGGGTACAGTTTCCACCTCGCCTCAGCCGCGCTCAGGCCCCTTCACAGCCCCTTCTCCAGTGCGTCCTTATCACCAGGGACTGGAGGCCTGCCAGCGCCGAGGACCAGAACCCATGTCTGAGGTGCCTGAATTCAGTCCTCTGGATCCCTCAAAAGGTGCGCCTTCTAAATTACCTGGAGACCCTGTCAGGTCTTTAGACTCTGGCCCTCTGTTCTTTTCCTCCAGTAGTACTGATGTGGAGAACAAAGGCAAAAGAAAAAGAATTAAACTTCCTTTTGGCTTATGACCCATTCACAAGTACTTGAGACAGGCAGAGTGACCTTCCTCAAGGAGCTTAGCTGCCTCGATGTTAACACATTGCTCGAGACAAAAAACAATCTTAGCTTGACATTAGCCCGACCTCCAGGATCCCATAAAAATCCCTTTGGAAACTTCCTTTATCTCTAACACCCCCCTCCACCCCAAGATGTATGTTAGCAGTCGTCCTCCAAGCATATGGCCCACTGATACACATCTGAAGGGTGTCATGACTAGTGTTTTACTAGATAGTAAATGACCTTTTCCTAACAACAGCTGGCTGCTCAAGGTTCTGGAAACCTTGCTTCCAAATTCCTTAGAGACTTACACTATCCCTCACCCCCTCCCAACTTGAAAGTATATAATCAGTCACCCCTCACAACCGCAGTGCAGCTCTTTCTGCCCACAGGTCCTGTTCCCATGCTGTAATAAAACCACCTTTTTGCACCGAAGATGCCTCAAGAATTCGTTCTTGACCATTTGCTCCCAAACCCCAACATTTCACATCAGGTCTGGGCAATGCTTCAAAAAGTGAATGTCAGGTTAGTTATAAGTTTAAAGGACAGATTTTTTTTTCACATACCATGAACTCCTCATTCATTGGTTTAATCAAATATCTAGTGTATCCACACATGAGTTTTAAAAGTTTTTTTTTTAAAGATTTTATTTATTTATTCGACAGAGATAGAGACAGCCAGCGAGAGAGGGAACACAAGCAGGGGGAGTGGGAGAGGAAGAAGCAGGCTCCCAGCGGAGGAGCCTGATGTGGGACTCGATCCCATAACGCCGGGATCACGCCCTGAGCCGAAGGCAGATGCTTAACTGCTGTGCCACCCAGGCGCCCCAAGTTTTAAAAGTTTTTTAATGAGTGTATTGGTCAGGGTTCTCTAGAGAAACAGAAACAATAGAATATATGTAGATATACAGAAAGAGATCTGTTACAAGGAATTGGCTCACAAGATAATGGAGGCTGAGAAGTCTGTCCCCAAGCTGGAAGTCCAGGAAAGCTGGTGAAACAGCTCCAGTCCAGACCTGAAGGCCTGGGAAGCAGGGGTATTCTGGGATGTTCTTGGGCAGAAGAAGATGGATGCCCAGTACAAGCAGAGGACAAACTGACCCTTCCTCCGCCTGTTTGTTCTACCAGACCCTCAGTGGATTGGCGGATGCCCCCCTCCCCCGCAATGGTGAGGGTGATCTTCTTTACTCAGTCTATTGATTCAAATGCTAATCCCTTCCAGAAACACCCTCACAGACACACCAGAAGTCTCGTTTTACACCCTGCCTGCGCATCCCTTAGACCAGTCAAGTTGATTCATAAAATTAACCATCACAACGGGGCAGGGAGCACATTTTTTATACTTGGGATTCAATTTTTTGTATTTAAATACTTTTTCACATACTGTTTCTCTTTAAAGGTTTGGCGTTCGTTACAACAAATCCCACTAAATCAATTTTTGAGGACTGGCCTGTGAGTTTCCTTATTTTAAGCAATATTTGGTCCAGGTAAGAGCCAGTAGAACTAAAGAACTTGGGGCTGCCAAGCCAACTCTAGGTACTGGTTCCTGTCATTTATTTAAACACCTGGGTCTCTTTTTCATTGAAATGTGAGATCTTCTGATGTCTATTCAGAGTTCATTGTCCTTTGATTTTGAATAAGAGTATTACTTTAAGGGGCACCTTGGTGGCGTAGTCGGTTAAGCATCTGACTCTTGATTTTGGCTAAGGTCATGATCTCGGAGTCCTTGGATCAAGCCCCGTGTCGGGCTCTGTGCTCAGCGCAGAGTCTGCTTAAGATTCTCTCTCTCCCTCTCCCTCTTTCCCCCACACGCGTGCTCTCTTTCTCTTAAAAAACAAAAAACAAAACAAAAAACACTATTTTAACCTGACCACCATGTTCTGCGGTTTCATATTAATTTGAAGCAGATCAGAACTCTGGGACTACTTCAATACAAACAATGTATTCATCAGGATTTTTCTCTAAGTAGAGGAACTTTCTTGAACTTTACATAGCAAAAGTTGGTATTTCCAGTCTTCCAGCTCATGGTCACCAAGGCCATCTCAAAGAAAAAGAAGGAAAGCAGCTATCCATGATAGGCCTTGTGTTAGACACCTGGGTGCAGAAATAAAAGCAAGCTCCCTGTCTTGGAGGACCTCAAAGTTTATTGTGGGAGATGAACTATTAATGAAATCAATCATAATCTAGTTAGGGTTTACATACATGACAATAAAGGAGGATGAATGTGCGGTGAAGGGAGGGATGTGTTCTTGTGGGAAAGAGGAAGGATGAGGACCGAGGAAGATTTCACAGAGGTTGTGGGTTTTGAAGTGGGGTTTGGAGGATATTGGGGTGTACTAGGCAGAGATGCATGGAAAGAACATCCTAGATGTAGGCACAGCTAAACAAAGGGCATGAAGTAAGGCCAAGGTCTGGGAATTCTGAGTAGTTTAGTGTTACTATGGCACAGGATCCCTGGGGCGACATGATGGTGTTGAGGAGCGAGAATTCCTCTCCCCTTCAAGGGTCCTCCTAGTTGGACTAAGAATCAAATTGACATGAGACAGAGTAACAGGGGAAAATCAGATTTAATAGTGTACATATGGGGAATCTATACAGACATGGATAATCCACAGACAGGCAAGATGAGGTATATGCCTGAAGTATCTGTTTCATATTACATAATATGAAACAATTATCAGGTATATATGGGAATCATCCCGAACTAAGGAGAAGAGGGATAGAGTCTGGGATTTCAGAGGAAAGGAACGCAATTCACAGGGCGATAAGAAGAAGAGCAGATGTTCGGTAAATTAGATGTTTGTCCTCTAATACAGGTGGATTACTCAGATAAAATTTATCTCTGCCAATAACCCTTATTCTGGGGGAAAAAAACCCAATTTAGATTCTTCTTTGAGTTAAAGGAGGGGCAAAAGTTTCTCTTGAGCCTACAGGGTCTTGACTGCTTTCAGCTCAAAATAATCTTCACATCAGAGTGGCCTGTCTTTGGGTGGCCTGCCTTCGACCCTATAGTGGGAACTAGAAAAGCAGATGAGGGCCAGAATTAGAAGGCCTTGGCCACCGGCGTGAGGGGTTTGCTTTGTTCCTGTCAGCCATGCACCCACGGAAGGCTTTTGAGCCCCTCTTTCAGCTGTTATATTGGATGAGCACTATTCCTTGGCCCTCTTGTCTCTAGAAGTAAGCTACTGCTCGTCTTTTGGGTCCTCTGTTTCTTCTGGGTCCTCTGATCCCCTTAACTCTACATAGCTCCTCATGTTTGTTTCAGGTTTCAAAGCTTTGAAAACTGTCTGGATTTGGTGGAATGATCTTTTTTTCTTTTTATTATTATTTTTTTATTTTTTATTTTTGTAGGCTCCATGGCCAGTGTGGAGCCCAACATGGGGCTTGAACTCACAACCCTGAGATCAAGACCTGAGCTGAGACCAAGAGTGGGAAGTTTAACTGACTGAGCCACCCAGGCACCCCTGGTGGAATGATCTTTTAAGAAAAAATTTGATAGTCTCTCTCTGGCCCTATACACTGTAGGCAAACGGCACTGATAATTTAGGTTTGGGTCTGCTTTGTTCTCCCCTCAGTTGGAGGAGGATTAGATACTCAGTATTTTTGAGTTTTATGTTCAGTTCTTAAGGATTTGTAGTCACTGCCCAGCAAGTGTCAGAGCTGGTTGGTGATCTTTCTGCTCAACCAGGGGTACCAACTAGATTTAAGACAGAGCTGAGACAAAAACTCAGGTCTTCTGACTTCCAGTCCAGTGCTCTTTCTGATGTGCTCCAGCTTCTGCCACTGCTCAGCCAGCTATGGGACAGACCAAATGTACCCAGCTGCCTCAGACACACAGGGCCGTGTCTGAGAGAGGTGAAGCTAAGAAAAGTCCAAGTTCCCAGGGTGGAATTCTGTACCTCAAGCCAGCCAACGTGGTTTTATGTCTTTTGATACTTCCTTCTTCTGTGAAATGGGAGCAGAGCCTACCTAATAGTTCAGCTGAAGCTGAGAGCTGGGATTGGAGTGTGGTGGGGTTATTTGTTTTGTGATGGGTGAGGGAAAACAGATCTCTGTTCCAGTCCTATAATTTTTTTTTAAAGATTTTATTTATTTATTTATTTATTTATTTATTTATTTGAGAGAAAGTGTGTGACACAGAGCACGAGAGAGCAAGCACGAGCAGGGGGAAGGGCAGAGGGAGAGAGAGAAGCAGGTTCCCCGCCGAGGAGGAAGCCCATCCTCCATCCTAGGACCCAGGGATCATGACCTGAGCAAAAGGCAGACCCTCAATTGACTGAGCCACGCAGGCGCCCCTAGTCCTATAATCTTAGAGTCAGAGTTGGAAGGAAACTTGGAGGTGATTTGTGGTGACAGGCAATCTCATGCAGTCCACAGGGCACAGAATGCTCCCTAGAACCAGCGAAAGAGCGTCCTGCCGTTGGAAGTATTCAAGCTGAGAAAGCATTGTCAAGCAGAAGAGATCCTGCTCAAAACGGGCGTTCTGCACGGAACAGGTGGCTGAACGGTGAACTCCATGGTTTCCCGCTCCTGCGCATATTTTCCCTAATACCAGCTCGAGGTCGTAGGGCAGCTGGGCGGTGTTAACCATGGTAGGTCTGAGATCTTCCATAGGGTAAACTTCACGGGTCACTAGTAACAACCACCATCATCACCACGAACTGCTCACAGCGCCAGGCACTGTATATACCCAATGACCTCATTTCATAGCTAGGATCGTGAAAGGTACGCTGAATGATCGATCATACACCTCTATTTCTTAGACGAGGAAAGAGCTTTAAAATTTGCCCACAATCTCCTAGGGACGGAGCCTAGATCAAATTTAGGTTTATCAGATTCTTTTTTCCTTCCTTTCTTTTCCTTCAGCTCCAGTTTCTACATTGCGCGGAAAACAGGAGAAGGGAGTGGCTTCGGAGCTCCGTTTTCCATCGCCCTGGGAGCTGAAGGGAGACCAGCAGGAAGACGGGCGGACTGGGGAGGCTGTGGCGCTACCCGCCCTGCAGTGGGCTGAACCCTGGCCGCGATCCGTGCGCCGGTGGCGGGGCGGCGGTGGGCGGGCCCTCTCGTGGGCCGACGCTCCCGTGGGCCGTCGCTCTCGTGGGCGGGGCCAGGGGCCGGAAGTGGCTGGGGGGAGCTACCCGAGCAGGACGGGAGTCCCTGACGCAGCGCCCCGGGGACTTGGGGGTGGCAGCCTTGACTCTGTCCCCGCGAACTCCCATCCTCCGCCTTCTCGCCGCCGCAGCCTCTCGGGACGATGGTGGCCTGCCTGCTGCTGCTGCGCGCCTGGCCCCGGGGCCCTGCAGTTGGCCCGGGACCCCTGTGTCGGCCCCTTAGCTCAGGCTCGGGGTCCCGCGAGTACCTGCAGCGCAGCATCGTGCCCACTATGCACTTCCAGGACAGCCTGCCCAGGTGAGCCCGGCCTCCCGGTCCCCGCCCCCCGCTGGGGTCGGCCCCAACCTTCACACCAGTCACTCATGACTCTTGGACTCAACCCGCTCCCAACCCCCAGATTCCTACCTGGAACGATGTCGCAGCCCGAAATCTGGAAAGCCTGCCACTTTGAGACTCTCCTGGCACAAGAACCTCAGAACGTTCGCATTCGCTACTAGACCCCCCCCCCCATAGCTTGCTCAGATTCTGCATCTTGAGCCTCAGATTCTCTCTCCAGTGAGCCAACTTCCATCCAGATGCCAGAGTCCCTCACATTTCTTGCTGAAAAATGCCCACCGTGCATATCTCCAGCACCACTCTTACCCCTCCAACGAGGGTGTCCCCTGAAGTACTTTCATGACTGACTCTTGTTCCTGCCCAGAATATGGACAGGCCAATTCCTGATACACAGTATTTACCCTCCCTTAACTTTTCCCAGCACTCCACCTTCTTCAGGCCTGTTGCTCAGCCACGCTCACCGTGCCTCCAATACTCTGCACTTTTAGCAGCCCATGGGTCACCAGGCACACTCCTCAAGTGCTCACCTTACCCTCCTCCAACCTCAGCACTCTAAGTCCTGTCTTCACTGGAGGTCTTTCGTCCCTTCTAAACCTTCCTCAGCTACCCGCGAGGTTTCTCCCTCTAAGATATCCTCCCTAACTCCCATTACCCTCTGCAGCTTCAGTCTTCTTGCAGAATTCTAGACACCACCCTAGGTGCCCCTCCCAAACTCTTATTCAGCTTAGATCCAGAACTCACCCAAATTTTTCTGTGTTCCTCCTCATTTCCTTTAAAACACTTCACGCAGAGTCTACTTCCCCTATGAAAACAGTCCTGATAAATCTTCCTCTCCCTTTCCCTCATCCAGTATTTTCTTTTCCCACCTGGTATTTTCTTTAATTCGACTGCCAAGTTTCCCAGTCTTTGAACTCCCAGCCTTAATCTGAGCCTGCCAGGGCTCCTTTTCCAATGTTAGAAATTTCCTGAAATTCATTTACCCTCTAAAACCAGACTGTAACTTCTCTGCTCACTCACCAGTTAGTTCCTGGTACCAAGTCCCAAAATTGTCTCAAAGACCCTTCTCACTTCCTTCTGCCACCAGGGATCTCCCAGTCCAGGAACTGGAGGCCAGGGCTCCCCACCTCACAAAACAAGGATTGTATCACAGGCGGCACCTTCAACTACTCGGTTGCTGTTTTTCTCCACATCCAGCAACTGTGTGACCCACTGTCCTCTTTGCCCACCCCCACCCTCTCAGAAATAGTATCTGAGGTGATTTTTATGACATAACAGTGTGCAGACATCTAAAGCGGACTTGAATGAGATTATCTAGCCCCAACCCCAGTGCTTAAATTTGGCAGGAGGAAGGGAGAAAAAGACCAAAAGTGACCTTTATGCCTGTGGGCAAAGCCTGGAACACATCTTCTTAATAGCCTATGTGTGAGCCAAGCTTGTATGTGGGGGAAAGGTGAGGAATGATGGAACCTGTCTTCACTTGCCAAGCCCAGTAGCATTTGACTTTCTGGCAGGCCTGGGCTCCACTCAGGTTTAAGATCAGAGGGATTTTCTCCGTTTTAGAATTGGAAAGCTGGGAGTAATACTCAAGATCATTTCCAGCAGCCTACAGCACAAAAACCTGTAGGAATTGAGCTACAAATGGTAGTACCGAGTCATCACCCGTGGATAACTTCGAGCAAGGCCTCTGTTACCTTAGCTGTGAGTTGGTGGTGAGATAAGATGAGATTCCTTTTATCTCAGATTCTAGACTGGTAAACTGTATTATCTTGGGAACTCATTTTGATGTCCACTTGGTGAAAAGTCCTAGCTTTGAAGTCTGGTGGAACTTGGTTTCAGATTCTAGATGTGACACTTCGTAACTTTAGGCAATTCAGTTAACTTCTTTGAGCCACAGTTCTTACCAGTGAGGTAGGAATGGAACACACACTTCTTAGGGCTATTGTGAGCGCAGAGTGAGATAAGATGCCAAAAATAGGAAACTATCCTAATTAGTTTTCCTGGGAAGGACTAGTCCCTTTGTCGTAGTCCAGTTGGATCTCCCGCCCTCCCTCTTCCTGTTCCTGTTACATCACTGCTGCCTTTTTTTTTTTTTTTTTAAGATTTTATTTATTAGAGAGAGAGCAGGAGATGGGGGGGGGGGCGAGAGGGTAGGTGGAAGCAGCAGAGGGAGAGGGAGAAGCAGGCTCCCCGCTGAGCAGGGAGCTTGATGCAGGACTCGATCCCACAACCCTGAGATCATGACCTGAACCGAAGGCAGTTGCTTAACTGACTGAGCCACCCAGTCGTCCCCACCCTACTGCCTTTTGACTGCTTTCCTCTAGGTACCCTTGCACTGTCATTCATTTGTTTTTAAGTGTTAGATTTTTTTTTTCCCCTTGTAAGCGTGCTCAAATATACATCATATAAAATTTGGCATTTTAACTATTTTTAGGTGTATAGGGCAGTTAGGGATTATTTTTAAGGGCCATATTTATATACACTGAAGTTAATCTCAAAATACAAAACTGCAAGTCCTGAGGGGACAAAGGGTGGATCAACCTGACCTACTCATTCACACTATTAATTTGAGAAACATTTATTGGTATGGATTTGGAGACCAATCAGTCATGAGGAGGAGCATACCATACAGTGGGGGAGATTTGACAGGTAAACAGTTAAGATAAAATGTGATAAATGGGAAGCAGCATTTCCTGGTGGCTAAGATTGTCATCCTGAAAATAAAGAGCTGCAATGAGAGGCAAATGAACGTTTTTTGGGGATTAAAGAATAGCGGTGTGGGGAGTACAAATTCAAGTGAATACCCGAATAGAATTCCCACCTGTAGGATGAAAGCAACTGGTTTTTATTAGGACGAGGAAGGGGGCAATTACATGAGTTGAATAAAAGGGGGGGGGGGGAATGTTTTCTAAGCATGTTTACAAGCCAAACTACTCCAGGTTATACATTAATTGGTGACTTTTTTTTTTCCCCCCAGAAGGTCCATAACCATCAGTCTTGTGATCAGGGTGTCTGTTCTCCTATTGACTTCTCAAACAATTGCTTAAGACAATTACCATGTTGTCCAGAAGGTTTTAGCGAGTTCAAACAAAAGCAAGTAAGGCAGTTTCTCTACAATGGCTGCTCCAACTCCATTTTAAAATGGCTGTAGTCCCGTCAGTTTTCCACAAGATCATGAGGCAGGAGTCAGATCTGATCTTTAATCCAGCTCCACTTCATACTAGCTGCATGGCTGTGAGGTCATCTAACCTAAACACTGGGATGATAATGTTAACCTTTCTCTCAGGATTGTTAGAATTAAATACTGATACGAAGCATTTAGTACAAATCTGGCACATGGTAACTCAGGAGATATTCACGGGTACTCTTGCTGTGTCAGATTCGTGTTTGCAGGTGTCGGATGTGCTTGGTGACAATTATTGTGTTGTGTCAGTGTGGAGGTCAGGGTGACAGTGCCTGGGCGAGTAAGGGAAGCTTCACAGAGGAGGTGGCATTTGAGGACTTTGAAGATCACCAAGTGGGAGGAATGAGGGAAGGGTAGAGCAGCTCGTGCCCAGGAACAGAAGCCTGAAAGTACACGGCATGCTCAGAACTGTTGAGAAGTTTATGGAGAGTCCGGCTCAAAGTAAAGAATCACCATTTGGGCCCTAAGTTATTAGAATTGGGCTGGGTGTGTGTGTGTGTTGGGGTGGTGATTGGGGGAGACCCATTATGTCCTTAAAAAATAATATCATCAGTTACCGTTTTAGGCCTATAGTTGATTCACAATAAATGCCAGTCTGTTTTTTTGTCTTTTAATCCCTAATCACTTTTTTTTTTTTTTTAAGATTTTATTTATGTATTGGACAGAGAGAGACACAGCGAGAGAGGGAACACCAGCAGGGGGAGTGGGAGAGGGAGAAGCAGGCTTCCCGCTGAGCAGGGAGCCGGATGTGGGGCTCCATCCCAGGACTCTGGGATCATGACCTGAGCCGAAGGCAGACGCTTAACGACTGAGCCACTCAGGTGCCCCTCCCTAATCACTTTAGATAGTAACTGGTATTCCAGACATAACGGGCAGGTTGTCTAGAATTCAAATGGGAGGCTGGTGAGGCCAGAATTTCCAGTGTGCAGGATAACAGGGCCCCAGAGGCGTGTCCTTAAGATAGATTGGCCTTATCTCAATGGTAACTAGATTGTATAAAAACACAAAAGCCTGTTTAGCTGTGTTCTTGGCAGGAGGAACTGTTTGAAGTAAGTGCCTGCTGCTTGGAAGCTGTGGGGTAATAACATCTCAACTGACACAGAGGCACTTACACGGGGGATAATTAGGGAGAGAAATCTGCTGGTGCTTACTTTTCTTCCATCTTTATTATAGTAGTTGATGTTTAGATGGGGATTCTCTAGATAGCAGGTGGGGAAGGAGAACCCATGTGGTTAAGAGGGACCTCCCCAGGCATCTCTGCAGCCCTAACTCTACCTCTTGGAAGACACCTGGGGCTTAACATTGCAGGGAGCACAGGGAACTGCAGGTGTGCACGGGAAACCACTTTTGGTGTTCTTTACGAAACTGCAAAGAGACAAGGGGTGACCTTGCGACTTGATTTCTAAAGAGTAGAGAATAAATGTTGACTATAAGGGAACACTTACTGAAAAGCAGTAGCTGGCCTTTGCGGTAACAAGTTATAGAAACCCCAATTACATTGGCTTAAGCAAACAGGAATATAGGGACTCACAGACCTGAAAAATCCAGGTTAGATCAGGGGCTCAAATGATGTTGTCAATACTCTTTTGCCTTGCCTCTCAACCCTTTGGTGTGATTCCATTCTTAGTCAGGCTCTCTCCTTAAGGTGACAGAATTGCAGCCATCAATTCAACATAGTTTACACCCTCATTTCTTAGTGACCTCAGCTAGTAGGGATTTCCCTTTCCTAACAGTTAAAAAAAATCCTGTAATTTAGTTTTATAGGTTCTCCCTGGGTCTCATTGGGTCTGAACCAGTAGGCTGTAAGCCCGCTCCACGGTGGGCTGGGCAGTCAGCTCCACCTGAGCCAAAGGGACTTGAGTAGGAAGGGGTGCCGTTACCAGAAGAAGAGAGAATACATGGGGGGCAGCCAGAAAAACTGGTGAAATGCTGTGAAAGGCACTGAGGGAGAGTCCATATGCTAGTTCCCTAGTGACATGAACAGTCTAGCGGCAGAGATTGGATTTGTAAGACTTGAGCTCTGAGTAGATGATAGAACTTAATGTGTATTGAGTGCTTACTATGTGTCAGGCTCTGTTCTAAGTCAATGACGTGGATTGCCTCGGTTAATCTGCATTTTATAGGTGAGGAAAGTTAGGTGTGGGATGGGTAGTGTGCCCAGAGTCACAGAGCCGTGAATGATGGAGCCAGATTAACCACTGTGCAGTGGTGCTGGCGTGCAAGGGGAGGAATGCACGGGACCCCCGAGGTTGCAGTCACAGAATTGTAGAGGGGCCTTTGAGACCACCTCTTTCACTTCCTTCACTTTACTGAAGAGAAAACTGACCACCAGAGATGAAAAAGAACTTGTTTTAAAAAATTTTTTAACAGCTTTATTGAGATATTGTTCACTTTTTAAAGTGTACAAATTAGGAGATTTTTTGTATAATCACAGAGTTGTGTGACCATCACCACTGTCTAGTTCATTCATTCCCTTCTCCAACCGCACCCCCATGCCCCCCCACCCCGCAAAAAACACCCACACACGGTAGCAGTCACTCCCCGTCCCCCTCCCACCCCTGGGAGCCACTGATCTACCTTCTGAACAGTCACTGGTTTATAACTAAACTCAGGTTTGTCTGGCTTTGATGCTCACTGTCCCTAGACAGAGTAGATCTGCAGTCACGCAGGGTCATGCTCCCTTGAGTACCTTCCGTGTTCTCCCTCAGTACGTGCCTGGAGGAGCCCGTGTAAGTGTCAGAGTTGAAAGTGTCAGAGCAGAGGGGTTTACTGACAGAGGGTACAGTCAGGAGAGGGCGGAGGGTCCAGTCTTGAGAAAACATGCACTTTTAGGGCAAGAGGATCATAATGAGGGAAAAGAGACTCTGAAGAAGATGATGGAAAAAACCAACAGGGCAGAAGAGAGAATTTCTAACTCCATCTTCGATGTCCTTAAGGATCTCATGATTTGCATTCTGATGGGGGAGAGGGACATAACACATAACCCACTAAATGTGATAGAGCAGAATCAGGGATGGGTAGTGGGGGAGAGGAAGAAGTGATCCGTGCCTGTTCTCTGTCAGCCCATGTGCCTGGTGGAGGTCAGAGAAGAGGTTTTGAGGAAGGATCTTGACGAGTGGCGAGCTCCCCTCTCTGTGTATCACCGTAATCAGGAGAGCCAGCTCTGCAGTTTTTCTTAGCTCCACATTCAGTGACATTGTGTTGGTACCTTGAGTTTGGCCTGGGATTTACAGAAATTGGTACACACTACAAATCAGGGCTTCACCCCCTGGCCACCTGAGAGCTGGCTTACTAACCCACCACCCCTTGGAGCAGCAAGCAGGTGAGGACGGGGAGGAGGTACAACCGGCTTTGAGAGGAAAAAGACTTGTTTAATGTTGACGGCAAGCAGTGGGAGTAGGAGGGTCCTGGTCCTTCCTAGAAGTTGGGGAGTGGCTTTCTTTGGAGAGAAATCTGAAAGCAAGTGGTATTTTCAGAATAGTCAGATTTTAAGAAAGGTGAGGAGGTAGGAGAAGTCCTAAGGAAGTCCTAAGCAAGGGTAGTTGATTCAGAATGGAGCGGGGGTTCTAAGATCTAGTGGAGGGGCGCTGGACTGGTTCAGTCGGAAGAGCATGCAACCCTTGATCTTGGGGTCGTGAGTTCAAGCCCCACGTTGTGTGGAAAGATTACTTAAATAAAAACTTCAAAGATTTTAAAAATGGGGGGTACCTGGGTGGCTCAGTGGTTAAGCGCCTGCCTTCAGCTCAGGTCATGATCTCCAGGTCCTAGGATCAAGCCCCACATCGGGCTTCCTGCTCAACAGGGAGTCTGCTTCTCTTGTTCTCTCTCTCAAATAAATAAATAAAATCTTTAAAAAGAAACTTAAAAAAATAAATACATGAAAGACCTAGTGGGAGTGGCTAGTGAAGAGTAATAGCTGGTCGGGGCCAAACTGGATGTCGCTGAGCTGATGGAAGGAAATAGAGAATACATTGCTAAGTTCTTGGTATTATTTCATTTGATCCTCATAGTAGCCCACTGAGCTATTATTTAACAAATGGAGAGAGAGGGGGGCAGAGAGATAAGAAATTTGCCCGAGATCACATGAATAGTAAGTGACAGTCTCGGGTGTAAACCCAGATCTGTGGGGTTCCAAATGCTGTGAACCTCACTCTGCATATGCTAGACACGGTGGTGATGAACTTGTGCTAGATGGAGCTGGAACATGATAGACAGGATTTCGGATCTCTCTGTGAGGCAGTTCCTCTCTCCATGTCCTGCCTAGGACATCAAGAAATTTGCCACCCGTAACCCTATAACTAGACCTGAAGCGGCAGCGCTGTGACTCAAGCCTGGGTCTCCATCTCATTTTCTTTCCACTGGACCAGGAGTTCTCACACTTTTACGTTTCACAAAGCACTAAAATTACGGGGGAAGAATATTGTTGTTGACATTATTTCTTAAAAGAAAGGACCTTTAGTGACTCCCATCCCCCATCCAAAAAAAAAAAAGTGAGACAATCTCCGAATTAAGGGCAGACTTCTAAATGAAGCACATTTAGCTTTGTGGAAGGCTCACTGTACTGTCCAGGTTTGTTCATTTCACTGTGAACCAGTAACTTCATAACCGTGGCCGTCATCTACCAATGTATTAGATAATCCAGTGATGGGGACTGTACTGCTGTTTGCATTTACACTGAAGGCATCTTATATGAGGCAAAAATAAAAACCTAGTAAATTTGGCATATTTATTATCTTAAAAAAATTTTTTTTTTATATAGAGGGGCGTCTGGATGGCTCAGTCGGTTAAGCGTCCGACTCTTGGTTTCAGCTCAGGTCATGATCTCGAGGTTATGGGATTGAGCCCCGTGTGGGGCTCTGTGCTCAGTGCGGAGTCGGCCTCAGATTCTCTTCCCCTCTCATTCACTCTCTCTTTCTCAAATAAATAAAATCTTGAAAAAAAATTTATATAGAGAACAGGTGATTTACAGAAAACTGGTATCCATGATAAAAAGTTTATACTTTTTTCTCCATACTGCCTTAAGTTCCACTGAGGAAATTCCATTTCTGTTGTATCAATAACCCCAAAATAAATCTATTCTAAAAACTTGCTTTTCCCCACCAAAGTAAGTTCAGGCTAGACTTAACACTTGAACTTTTAATAAGGACTGTTGTTACAAAACTGCCGTTGCCTCTAATTGAGAATTTTCTTTAAAGAACTTCCGTTAATGTCCCTATTGTATTAATACAAAGCCTTGAGAAAGGTAAGTAGGTAACTTTGTAATTACGAGGTAGCTGAGGTAGTATTTGGGATTTTCTATGTAAATCCGTGAATATAAGGGCAGTACTCACAGTGTTAAAGTGTTGTGAGTGGTTACTCAGTGCGGCCTAAGTCTATAACGGCTATAAATAATTCAGATTAATTTTGACATCCTGTTTTTGATAAACATGAATTGAAAAATAAACTGAAGAATCACAGCATATCTTATAGTAAGGTTTTAGACTATGTTTTATGGATAACTTTCCACTTTTCCTAATGGCTGCCATATTTAGATATTTTGAATGTATCAGTCTTAATTTTAGGTTGGCAGCACTAACTTGGCAAACTGGGAGTAAGTTCTGGTATGACCAGATGTACCGTTCAGTAAAATCACTGACGTAGGAAAGCAAGTACGCCTTGCTCTGCTGTGCCTGTGTTTTCATTTCACTGCGCACCAGTGAGTTCATCACCATGGCTGTCGTTGGGAACGCACTGGTAGAGAGTGATGAGTAAGGAGGCAAACAGGAAGATCTGGTTCTCCGCGTAGGACTCTTGGTGACCCGGCAAGACTTCACGGTCGATCCCATATTTGGTTGGCCCTTGGACAGACCTGTGTTTCATTTCTGTATGATTCTGTGTCATAAAATGCCCAGGAAAATTTAAAAATGAACTGTCTTTTTCATGGTAGGGGAGAAAAATGCAGTTGCTCAAACTTCGGGTAGAATTAAAATCAGCGCCAATACCGGGTTAGCCGAGGTATCAAAATTGTGCGAGGAAACAATGCTTCAGGCGGCTTCTGCTTCCCCATTTTTAATCTATTTGAATATTTATTTTTCTTGTAAAAGTCATCATTAAGACATTAGAAAATTCTTATTTTACTTAAAAAAAAAGGTTACCATTGATACTTGCATTAGTAAATCCTTCTATTCTTGATTGGCCTGTGGCTTCCCATTATTGGTTTTTGGGGGAAGGAAATTAATGATCCAGTAATTATTTATTAGCTTGGGTTATGAAGCTAACTGACCTCTTCCACATATTGTCACCCTTAACTTATTTTCTTCCCAGGCTGCCTATTCCCAAGCTTGAAGACACCATGAAGAGATACCTCCGTGCGCAGAAGCCTCTCTTAGATGATGGCCAATTCAGGTAAATTCTGAGAACCCCGGATGACCGTGGTTGGGAGGTTCAAGAGAGGCCGGCCAGTAGTAGCAGACCAAGCTTCAGGGAGTGTCTGTGATTTAGTTGGGTCTCTGGAGACCTGGGACTTAGTCCTGACATTTTCAAGTTCAGGAAATAGATTTTCACTCAGGAACGACTGAGGATGCCTTGAAGTGAGATTCTGCCCAGACTCAACAGGCAATGGTGTCTAAGCCAGAATGCCAGATTTGTACTGTATCTTGTCAGGTGGACCTGGAGGCTAACTGGCCCTGGTCATTGGCAGAGGGCATGTGCCCTTGGTAGGGAGTTCATTGAGGAGAGCATATGGCAGGCCAGAAGTTTGCTTGGTGAGCAGGGGTACTGAGCTGGATAGTATGCCCCCCAGATTCATTCCCTTCTTGGAACTTAGTATGTGACTTTATTTGGAAATAGGATTGTTGCAGGTGTAATTAGTTAAGGTGAGGTCATACTGGAGTAGGGTGGGTCCTTAATCTGGTATGACTGGTGTCCTTGTAAGAAGAGGAGAAGGGACACAGACACAGCCATTGATGACGGAGGCAGATTGGAATGCATCAATAAACCAAGGAATGGGAAGGATAGCTGGTAACACCAGAAACAAAGAGAACAGAGTCTGCCCTACAGTCTTGAGGGAAAGTGTGGTCCTGTCAACACCTTGACTTTGTACTTCAAAGAACTATGAGAGAATACATTTCTGTTGTTTTAAGCCATGCAATTTGTGGATGTTATGGCAGTTCTAGAAAGCTAACTCAGCATGGAATTGGACGATAAAATTAGATATTGTCAAAAGTGGGTTGTGTTAAGCTCTTGTATCCCAGTGCAATTCACTTTTTCCATTTTGGAAGGTTTTGTGCAGGTAACTGGCATTGTCATTGGAATCACAGAGTCCTTTCCTGGACAGTGATGGAAAATGTAGATGAATTGTTCATAATCTAGTCCTCTGCTTTTAAATATTCTATATTAGTCACTTGAAACTTCTCTTGACATGGTAATGATTTAATAGCTACCAGTTACTACGTATTAATGTTTCAAACTATCCTGAATCCTTAGCTTTAAAAATATTTTTTATCCTTGTAAGGTGGTATATTATCTCTGTTTTATACATGAAGAAACCGAGACTCAGAGAGATCCAGTAACATGTCCAAGGTCACATAGTTTGACAGTGACAAAGCTAGAATTAAAGCTCAGCTCTTCTGGACTCCAAAGCCTGTCTCCTTTTCTCCATGCCAAGCTGCCTCCTGGATTACAGATTGCTTTATGAGATGTTGATTGATCTTCCCGATCAGTCATTTTAAGAAGATAGCCTAAATTTATCTGTTCCGGTTTGATTGCTGTTCTTCTGATCAGAGGGACTTTCTGATCTCAGTCCTAGGTTCTAGGGATGTGCTACTGGGGACCCAAATCTCAGTGTAAGAGTTCTTGGCTGTGTGTCTAGAAGTCATGTATTCCCTGCCGTGGCTTGATTCTGCCTTTTCTTGAACATTTCAGGAAAACAGAACAGTTTTGCAAGAGTTTTGAAAACGGGGTTGGAAAAGACCTGCATGAACAGCTGGTTGCTCAGGACAAGCAGAATAAACATACGAGCTACATTTCAGGTAGGCGGGCTGGGCTGTGGGCGTGGGAGTCCCCGAGCCCTCCACCGCGGACAGGGAGGCATCTTTTCTCCAGTTTCGGTCTCAGAATATTTTCGGTGAGACCGGCCCACCAGAGTAATGTCTCATCCACTCTTTCTGAGGTAAACTTCAAGGCTGAGTGAGTTCCTCCTCCACTAAGATCTCAGCTGGAGTTTGTGCTGAACAGCAATGTCTTGCCTTCTCTGCAGGTAGCATCCAGCCAGAGCCTAATCATTGGTTCTGTGGAAAGGATGCAGGATTAAGTCCTGTGCGGTGTGTGTGTCATCCTAGAGCCTTCACAGTCTGGCATGACTGCCCTCTCCAGCCTCACCTCTTGTATTACCCTGACGCTCTCATGCCGCAGCAAAACTCGACAAGTCACGGTTCCCTCAACCCTTTAGTCTTTCATTTTTAGCCTAACAAATTCTTTAAGACCCAAGTATGTGGTTGCCATAGATTCTGGCAGGGGTGGGGCTGGTGGTGGTGGGCAAATTGGGTGAAAGGGTTTGTCAAAAGGTATAAACTTGCAGTTATAAAAGAAAGAAGTCATGGGGTGTAATGGACAGCATTGCGGCTGTGGTTAATGATGCTGTATTGTATATGAAAGTCGCTTAGAGTATAGACCTTAAAAATTGTCATTACAAGACAAGACAATTTTGTAACAATGCGTGGTGACGAATGTTAACTAGATCTATTGTGCTGATCATGATACAACATATACAGATACCGAATCATTGGGTTGTACACCTGAAAGTAATTTCATGTTTTATGTCGGTTACATCTCAATCTTAAAAAGAAAAGAAAAAAAGAACCCCAGGTGGGATGAGTTTTTCCAGGAGACCTCTCAGTCCTCCTCCTCCTCTGTTCAGAGCTGGTTGTTTCTGCCTCTTTCCCCACAGCACTTCTTTTAATTTAGTTTATATTTTAATAAGGTTATACGTGCACATCATTTAAAGAATCAAATAGTTCTACCAGGCTGATTTGGAAAACCAGCAAGTTCCTGACCCTCCCCTAGTTTCCCACTCCTCACTTTCAGCCGCTCCTTCTTCTGACTTATACCCCCGTCCTCCAAATCACGTGTCCGTATCACTGCGTCTTCACTTTTTCAGTTGGAGACATTGTCTCCTGACGTCTCACCGGGGAGACCAGAATCGGGCCGTCTCATCTCCCTGCCACACGCACAAGTGTTCCTGCGCACGTCCCGTCCCGTTTCGGTTCACTTGATATTTGGTGTTTATGCTATTCGGGCCATATAAACACTATCATAAGCTGAGCCGTGGAGCCTGTTGAAATTATTTTTCCTGTTCCTGTGTGAACTTTTTCCCCCTGAAGTTAGTAATTATCTTATGCTTTCTTTAGTTTTCTATGTGCTTAATAATTTATTGGGGAAGGTTTTTTATGCTCTCATCTTCCTTCAGAGTCTGTCTCCAAGGTGCTTTTTTTTTCCTGTTTGTTTTGCCATCTTTTCTTTCTTCAGATCCTTCGTATTCCTTCTCTGTTGTCTTAGATTTGAGTGAGATATTCAAAAGCTTCTGGAAGCTCTGTGGATGAGGGTGGAGCAGGTCAGTCACAGCTTCACTGTAATGTGACCTGGCTGAACCATTTTCTTGGGGGGCCCCTAATGTTAATGTCTCTGGGTTAGACTCCCAGGAAAGCTTTTCCATTAAACTGCAGGTTGCTACTGTTGAAGGAGTAGGGTAAGGGAAGAAGGCTTGAGATCTCAGCTGTGACTGCTGTCCCCAGTTTTACTTTCTCCAGAGAGGAAAAGTTAAGTCTTCTACTGGAGCAGGAAGGGAATCTGGGGTTGGGAGTTGGGGTCTAATTAGTCTTTCAGCCAGATATATCAAGGCTGCCAGTTCCTGAGCCCTCTGGGGGTTCCGCTGTGTAGGTCATGTTATCTCCTGGCTTTTTTGGCCACCGGCTCAGGGTTCTCGTGTCTGCCTTAGTCATTACCAGTTGTCTCAGTGCTTTCCGACTTCCAGTATTTGCTCTTGTCTCCTGTTTCGTTCTCTTTGCCTTATTGGGTTATATCTCTTTAAAATTCTTTTACTGGAGGGATCAGAGACATAAATTCATGTCTCCTGTCATCAAGTGGATCTTACCCCAGTACTTTTTCTCTTACCATTTCAGTGTGTTACATGATGTTTTAATTCTGTTGGTGTCCTTCACCAGAGGTCATCTGATCAGAGTCCCCGTCCTGGTCCTCCCTCTATCCCCTGACTGCGCAGGGCCTGGCGCAGCGTGTTCTCAAGGAATGAAATGGAATGAATGGACCAACAAATGGATAACAGATAAATGCGTGTCCATTAATCCTTTCCCCGATGCTTTACATGTGAAAATTATTTCCTCCAGCGGGGGTGGTTTTTATGTGTAGACTTTATCCACGCTTGCTGATCTCAACAGGAACTTCCCTGGAAGACACATTTTCTGATAAAATATTGCTTTTGGGATTTTATAGGTCAGGAATCCACACGGATGCAGAAGGCTCGTTTGGATGATCCTCACGAACTGATTGTTATTTCTAATTGCTTTTCAAACATTTCTTAAAAGAGCGAGTGCACAGATGCACAGAGCATACAGAATGATGACGAATACTTTCCCCCACACTAGGGAGACAGTCAAGTGTGAATGTTGTCCCTGAAAGGAGATGAAACAAGAGAAACCTAAGGAAACGGGGTGGGAATTAATAACTAATCTCTTCAAGATGAATGCAAATGAGGTGTTACTGTATTTCTTTAAGAATCAGGAGAGGAAACAGAAAAAGGAAGAAAAAGCAACAAACCTAGGGAAATGCAAATCCAGATGACAATGATATACCCACAAGACTGGCTCCAGTCAAAAAGACAGACAGTAACAATAATAAATGTTGCCCAGGACATGGGGAAATTAGAATCCTCGTACACTGCTGGTGGTAATGGTGCAGCCACTTTGGAAGACAATCTGGCAGTTCCTTGAAAGGTTAAACTTAGACTTAACACATGTTCTAGCAATTCCACTTCTGGCCGTTTCCCCAAGAGAATTGAGAACATCCATCCATACAGAAACTTGTACATACCAGCCTTATTCCTAATAAGCAAAAAGTGGAAACAACCAAAGGTCTACCAATGGATGAATGCATAAACAAGATGTGGTGTATCCCTGTAATGGAACATTATTCAGCAATACAAGAAAGTAAAGAACCGACATGTGCTACAACATGGCTGAGCCTCAAAAACATAGTAAGTGGTAGAAGCCAGAAGCGGAAGACCACATATTGTGTGGCCCCATTTATATGTCATGAATTATTGCAGATCAAAAAAATAATTAGGAAATTTCACCCTCTGGAGGTTGACGTCATTTTTTCTGCATAAGCTTGATTATTTTTCTCTCTCAAATTTCATTTTTAGGGACTGCATTAACTTTTTATGATGTTTCTTACTTTTATCTTTTAGGCCCCTGGTTTGATATGTACCTAACTGCTCGAGACTCCGTTGTCTTGAACTTTAATCCATTCCTGGCATTCCACCCTGACCCAAAGTCTGAGTATAATGACCAGCTCACCAGGGCAACCAACATGACTGTTTCTGCCCTCCGGTTTCTGAAGACACTTCGGGCTGGTCTTTTGGAGCCAGAGGTTTTCCACTTGAACCCTGCTAAAAGTGACACTGATACCTTCAAGAGACTCATACGCTTTGTGCCTCCCTCCCTGTCCTGGTATGGTGCCTATTTGGTTAATGCGTACCCCCTGGATATGTCCCAGTATTTTCGGCTTTTCAATTCAACTCGTTTACCCAGACCCACTCGGGATGAACTTGTTACTGATGAGAAGGCTAGGCACCTCCTGGTCCTAAGAAAAGGACATTTCTATGTTTTTGATGTCCTGGATCAAGATGGAAACATTGTGAGCGCCTCTGAAATCCAGGCTCATCTGAAGTACATTCTCTCAGACAACAGCCCTGCCCCCGAATTTCCCCTGGCGTATCTGACCACTGAGAACCGAGACGTCTGGGCAGACCTCAGGCAGAAGCTGGTGAGTGGTGGCAATGAGGAGACCCTGAGGAAGGTGGACTCTGCCGTGTTCTGCCTCTGCCTAGATGACTTCCCCATTAAGGGCCTCATCCACTTGTCTCACAGCATGCTGCACAGTGACGGCACAAACCGCTGGTTCGATAAGTCCTTCAACCTCATTATAGCCCAGGACGGCACTGCCGCCATCCACTTCGAGCATGCTTGGGGCGACGGTGTGGCAGTGCTCAGGTTTTTCAATGAAGTGTTCAAAGATAGCACTCAGGCCCCTGCTATCAGCCCACAGAGCCAGCCAGCCCGCACTGACTCTTCTGCTGCCGTGCAAAGACTTAACTTCAAGCTGAACGACGCCTTGAAGACTGGCATCAGCACTGCTAAGGAAAAGTTTGATGCCACCGTGAAAACCCTCACTGTCGACTTCATCCGGTTTTACAGAGGGGGCAAAGAGTTCTTGAAGGAGCAGAAGCTGAGTCCTGACTCGGTAGCTCAGCTGGCCTTCCAGATGGCCTTCCTGCGGCAGTACGGGCAGACGGTGGCCACCTACGAGTCCTGTAGCACTGCCGCATTCAAGCATGGCCGCACCGAGACCATTCGCCCGGCCTCCATCTTCACGAAGAGGTGTTCTGAGGCCTTTGTCAGGGAGCCCTCCCAACACAGTGCTGGAGAGCTTCAGCAGATGATGGCCGAGTGCTCCAAGTACCATGGCCAGCTGACCAAAGAAGCAGCGATGGGTGAGATGGGGGTGGGGAGCCTGCCCTTGGGTCGTGTTGCCTTCAGCTCTGGGGTAAGCCTCAGTAATACTCTCCTCCATATCTGATTTCCACCACTTCACCAGTTCAGTCCATCTGCCAACCCCCAGATGATGATTTTCTACCCAAGCAGTCTAAACAGCCAGATTAGCCATTAGGGATCAGAATGTTCTTTCCTCCTCTGCAAGGATAGAGACATGATTCTCTTTCTATTATTTATTGGTCATCTGACTCACTTCTGGCAGTTCAGGATTTCTAAGTCTGCAGCCCCTCTTACTTTACCTCGCTTGTTGGCTTCCGATAAATAAGCCATCTCAAAAGCTCTTCCCAAATCTTAATGTCATCCTTCCTTTGCCTCTCTGTGGTAAAATTTGAGACCTGGAAAGGACCTGGAGGATCACACAGTCCTGTCCTTTCATGCAGCCAAAAGTCCTGGAAGTAAAAGAGATCTCCGAGACATTCTGGTCTCATCCTCCATTTTAGGGGCGGGAAACTGAGGCCACTGGCTCAGCATTACACAACACACGAGCAGTAGAGCTGAGATTAGAGCCCTGGTCAAAACCCTTTCGCTTTTGTTCCAGTGACTCAATCTTGTCTTTTACACTAGACTTAGACTTTGGGTTTTATTTTGGTTTTTGAATTCATAGCTCTTTTCGTTTTTTGTTTTTTTTTTTTTGACTGTTTAAGCTGATTCAGTTTCAGAATTTTTTAAAATCATACTTTCATTTTAGGCTCAGCTGCAGAGTTAGTGAGTTGGACGTGTGCGTGCATAAGCAGACAGAGCCTTCTTCCACTCTCAAAGATGCTGTGAAGGGGACTCTGACTACAGAGGGTGGGGGGTTTACTAAGGTCCCTTTCCGTTCTATGATTCTGAGACTCTGGTTTTCTATTTTGTCTCTGGCAGGCCAGGGCTTTGATCGACACTTATTTGCTCTGCGGTACCTGGCAGCAGCCAAGGGGATTGTTCCACCTGAGCTATACCTGGACCCTGCGTATGGGCAGATAAACCACAACATCCTGTCCACGAGCACGCTGAGCAGCCCAGCAGTGAACATCGGGGGCTTTGCCCCTGTGGTCCCTGATGGCTTTGGCATTGGGTATACCGTTCATGACAACTGGATAGGCTGCAACGTCTCCTCCTACCCAGGCCGCAATGCCCGGGAGTTTCTTCAGTGTGTAGAAAAGGCCTTAGAAGACATATTTGATGCCTTAGAAGGCAAATGCATCAAAACTTAGCTTCTGGATGGGTGAAAAGCCTCCATCGCTTCATTGACATGAAAATTGGGACCTATGTAGCCAAAAGGTGCTATTCTGTATATGAAGGAAACAAATCACAAGGTGCCTAAGCAGCCCATGCTGTAAGGCTGGAGCTTTTAAAGTCATGGTTTTAAAGCTAAACATAAAATTGTCAAGTGGAACCAGATCACAACTAAAGAGAATGGGAGATTTCAATTTTAAGGGCATTTGATCAGGAGGGGGGATTTGGAAGGATAACTTAGGTGTATTTATTGTTGAAGCAGAAATAAAATTTAATTGTTACTTGGAGATGGTTCCTTTTAGTTGTTGTTGTTCAACCTAATTTCCTAAACCCCACAAAGAACTTTCCAGCATTAAGTTCAGGTAATAGTAAGTTCCCACTGACTCCTGGCTCTTGAGGTGAGGTGGGAAGTGCTGTTTCATCCTCCCTATTAACTTCTCTCTCTCCTGGGACATCCTCTCTAAAAATCCTTTTCAATTTTCTAGAAAGTGGTCTGCTGGTGCTTGATTCTGATAGTCCTGTGGCAGTAAAGGGTATTCCTGTGGATTTGGGGAGTACTATTTGACTATTCCAGACAAATGAAGATTTATAATTGGTGTGTATTTATTAATCAGTTGAATCTTGCATGGTATCTATGGCCTAACGTACACGTGACTATTCTGTACATTTTGCACTTGAAATCTCTGGTTTTGAGTGAACACAGAATTTTTGTTAACAATCTGTTGTTGAATGCTGCTGTAACATGAAGGGTGTTTGGTTCTGTTCTGTCTTGTGTTTTGAAAAGGAAGGGGTTTTGTTTGTGTTTAATTTAAGCTGTGTTTGTGGTGGATCACCCGGGGACTTGATAGCTGGGATTTGAATTCCGGTATGAGCCAGTCACAAAGCACTTCCAATGCATTATCTCACTTAATTCTCCTTACAGTTCATATGAACATGCCTCTACCTCTTCTTAGTCGACTTCACCTGTCCTTCACCCGGTAATCATTTCGTGACTACCCAACAGGTACCAGGTTCCCTGTATTCCGTGGTTTAATCAGAGGGGGACACGTGATAGAGGCCACTACACGTGAACGTCACGTTGTTCTCATGTATGAAGCACCACCAAGAAACCTGAGCCGGAGCTCGGCTGCGTGCGCGCGTCACCCGGAAGCACTAGCCGAGGCCCCGCCCCACCGCTGGTATCGCTGCCGGGGCGCGGCGCATCCTTCCCTCCCGCCCCGTGGTGCCCGCCTTGTGCTTTGGGCCGGGGACGACGCTGGCCGCGTCGTGCACCTGTGCGGTCTGAGGAAATCGTTGACAAGGCAACAGGCAAGTTCAAAGGCAAGTTTAAAACCTATGCTATGTATGGGGCCATTTGCAGGGTGGGTGAGTCAGATGACTCCAATTCTCTGGCCGAGGCCGACGAAGGCGTCGTCTCTGACCCCTCCCTCCAAAATACCTGAACTGGTATCCTGGTTCTACCTGGTTCTACCATGTCTAACCTATATGACAAGTTTTTCCGCCTCTCTGGTGTGTGTTCCTCTGTAATTGAGGACAATTCCTATGGCATGGGGATGTAATGAGGACTAGCTATAATGATATAGGCAAAGCACCTGGCAGGTGTTGAAGCTCAGCCTGTTCTCTTGCTGCTCTGTGATGTCTGTGCTGCTGCTGTTCTGTTCCTTATCGAAGCGTTGACCTCACTTGAATAGAGAGCTCCGCATAGTTGAGCTCTTAAAACCAAAACCTTGATTGAAACTCGCAGGGCGGAGATGTCGTAGTTCATGCATGTGTTCAGGGTGAATGTACCCTTGGGCAGTACACCTTGGGTACATGTAGTTCTTTAAAGGAATCTCTTCTATGGTCTGTCTCCGTGTTCAGCCTTCCTGCTTACAACTTACCCTCCCCCCTTCCTCCTGGTTTTGATTCGTGCTGTGAAGGATTCTGCGGTGGTACCTGGGATGGCAAAAACACTCAGCTATTAAGTCTTAACCCAGTTGGGGCTCATACACAAGTTTTGCACATTTGTAAAGCATTTGGCTGATTTGATCCCCTCAACTGTGGAGTGGACAGAAGTTGCTATCTCTAGTTTACATACAGAAGATGGATAGTTGTGGAATGTAAGGAGGTCACGTGATAAGTGGTAGGATCAGGACAGGCTCTTTTGATTCCTTGTCCAGGGCTCTTTCTATTGTTTCTGTTCATCTCGGCTTCCGGTAATTACATCTTAAACTAGCTGGCCTCCCGACTCAGGAGAACGAACTTTGTCAAATGAATCCGTGCTCCTCCTGACCCTAAAGCCGCTTCCATGTGAAGTCTCCCATGTGAGGAGTGGGCTTTGGGAAGTCAGCAAGTTCTGTCCAGGTCGCTTTCTCTCTTCATGACTCTAGAACAAGTGTGGCACATCTTCAGATTCACAGCCAGGCCAGCCTCTCTAGAGATTATCTGCTTCTCGTTGAAGTGCCCCCAGGACCCCTAAAGCGAGTTTTGTGGATACCATGTGGCTTTTTTTTTTAAAACAGCTTTATTGAGATATACTTCACATATTATATATTCCACTTATTTAAAATGTATCAATCATTTTAGCATATCCACAGTTGTGCAACCATCACTACAATGCATTTTAAACATTTTCATCCCCCAAAGAAACTCTATACCCATTAGCAATCATTCCCCTTTTCCCTTAACTTCCCCCGCCCCAAATACTAAAACACTAATCTACTTTTTGTCCCTATAGTAATTTTCTTATTTTGGGCATTTCGTATAAATGGAATTATACTATATATGTAAGGCCCTCTGTGGTCGACTTCTTTCACTTAGCATAATGTTTGCAAGGTTTATCCATGTTCTAGTATGTATCAGTACTTATTTTCTTTTTATTGCTGAATACTATTTCAGCATATGAATATACCACATTTTATTTATTCATTCACCAGGTGATGGTCATTTGGGTTCTACTTTTGGCTATTATGAATAATTCTGTGAATATTTATGTATAAGTTTTTGTGTGAACATGTTTTCATTTCTTTTGGGTATAGACCTAGGAGTGGAATTGCTGAGTCACGTAGTAGCTCTGTTTAGTCATTTAAGGAACTGCTAGGGTGTTTTCCAGAGTAGCTGCACCATTTTACATTTCCACCAGCAGAATATGAAGGTTCCAGTTTCTCCACATGCTCACCAACATTTATCATCCGTCTATCTTTTTTGGCCAAATAGCCATTCTGGTGGGGGTGAAGTGGTATCTCATTGTGGTTTCTAATAGCGTATGTTTTAAATTAGAGCACGTCAAACATGCTTTCCAAATCTAGTGACACCTCTCCAATTATCTTCATGCGACACAATGACAAAGACTGGGAGCCAGGATTTGAGGAGGTAGACATGAGACTGAGACAGGTGGTGGATGGAGAAGGTGAGGGAGGTTACGGTGTTGCAAGGTCATCCTGTCCTCCGTCCTCCTACTCCAGCTTTGACCTCTGTTTTAGCCATTAAGGGGCCTGACACATAGTGGGCTGTTGCTGGAGATCGCTGTCTTGTTGCCTCCTGGCCCCCGTACCTATGAAGGTAACTTTGTAGCTCCTCCTGTCAAGAGGTGGAATCAATGTCTTCATTCCTAACTGGCCCTCCTGCCTTTAGACCCCACTCATTCCCTCCAGTCCATTCTCCCTCCTCACTGTAGCCAGTGATTTTTCTTATGTTCAAGCCTGATCATATCTCTGCTTAAAATTCTAAAATGGTTTTTCGTTACCCTGGAAAGAAGTCCATACCCCTTATTGTGACAGCTGAGTCTCTAATGGAGCTGACCCAGCTGATCTTTTCAGCCTCACCTCTCTTAAAGGCTTACACTTCCTCAGGGATGCCATGCCATGCTGTTGCCTCTGCTTGGAACACAACTCCCTCCCTGCCCTTTTGGCCATCGTCTGCTCAACTTTCAGGTTTCAACTAGATTCCATTTCCTTTAGGAAACCTTCCCTCACCCCATCCTCTGAGACTGAATTAGCGCCCCCCCCGCCCCCCCCCCAGTATGCCTGAAGAGTCTTGGCAGGTTCACCTTTCCCACGGCACTTTTCAGTTTCTGCAACTTTCTCCGTTGTTAGACTGTGGGCAACCAGAGGGGCCTCAGGGCTTGTTAAATATCTGAGAACTGACTGATTATCCCTCTGAAGCCCCGTGCTGGGATTGGCTGTTGCTCTGTCGCAGCAAGCGTCTTGAGGCTGAGGGCTCTATCAGGCATCCCCGTGTTCGACAGAGTGCATGGCACGTGGGCCGTGTAGTACGTGCAACAGGATGGTGACTGCTGCCGTAGCTAGAGTTCTGGAGCTGGGCAGAGAGGGTGAACAATAGTGCTTCCAGTTAAATGTGTAGAATGCACTGAAGCAGCCTCTCCGTCCTAATGCTGGGGGGGTACGAAGAGTGGCCGCAAGCTGGCGAGAGCCCAGGTCTGCCAGAGGAGCTAGCTCATGGAATTGATTGCAAATTCATTTCCCTCTCTAGTTATTGTTAAAACGTTGTTATTAGGATATTTCAAAAGGGAGAGAAGAGTTTCTGGTTTTCTCACCGGTTGGCCTTTGACAGTTCAGCTCCCTGTATTTGTCTGTAGTAGTAGCGATGCTTAATTGAGGTGGTAAAATTCCTTGGATTGTCTAGCCCAGTAATTCCTGCCTGGATGCATCAAAACCAGAATTCTGATGTGATAAACTTAGTCTTGTGTAAGTCACATGTGAGGCTGAGTCCTCATAATCTTTTCTTCTTGAACACCTCCAGGGATTGGGAGCTCCAGATCTGTGATGTATCACATTCCAACTTTGGACCGACATTAGGAGAGTCTCCTTATGTCGAGCTGAAATCTCTCTCCCTGAAACTCTACACTTGGTGCTAGTTTGCCCCTATGGCGTAGAACTGTCTTTGCCCTTTCCCATATGGGAATCCTTCAGTTCTGTAAAAACTGATCATGTCTGCACCCCACCCCCACACACCTTTCCCAGTGTTTTCTCCTGGATAAACCTCTCCTGTTCTCACACTGTACCTCACAGGAATCATCTCCAGGCCTAGTAAGGTTGCTTTGTAATCGCATTCAAGTGCAGAGCACCAAATGAAACAGCCCCACAGCATGGACTGACCAAGGGGGGGGGGCTGCTCTCACCCTGCCCCTTGCCCTTATTTCTTTTGATCTAGCCTGTGACCACTTTTAATTCAGTCAATTTGCAGTTGGCATAGGTTGAGCTTATTATGGATTAACCCAAAGCCCACAGGTCTTTCTCACATGTAACTCACCATGTCTGCTGTAAATCTAAGTAATTGGCTTTTATAATCAATAACACCTGGCATTTGTTCTATCTTTTTAGATTGTATCTTTTGGTTCCAAACCAATTCTTTCTAAATAGGAAGCACTAGGCTCAGAAGAGGGAGCGCTGTAACAGCCATACCTGGGGAATTAGGGCACGGTTAGTTATTCACTGCTGTTTCCGTTTAGGGAGCAACATGTGGGTAGTCGGTCATTAGAGAACAGCCAGACTGTCTGCATTTCTAACCGAGGTGTCACTGCTGTACGTTGCCCCAACATTATCTCCTTTAGTCCCTGCAGCAGCCCACAGCACACCCTGCTGTCAATCAGGGTGTGCTCTGGTGGTCTGGATACATCAGATTCATTCGAGAATGCTTTTATTTTTTTAAAGATTATTTATTTATTTGACAGAGAGAGACAGCCAGCGAGAGAGGGAACACAAGCAGGGGGAGTGGGAGAGGAAGAAGCAGGCTCCCAGCGGAGGAGCCTGATGTGGGACTTGATCCCGGAACGCCGGGATCACGCCCTGAGCCGAAGGCAGATGCCCAACGACTGCGCTACCCAGGCGCCCCTCGAGAATGCTTTTAAATAAAAGAAAATCTCAGGTCTTAGCCCAGAGATTCTATTTCAGTAGGAATGAAGTGGGGCCAAGAAATGTCTTTTTCAAAAGTTCTCCCAGTGAGCCAATGCACCTGTTTGGGAGTAACTGTTTTACTTAGTGGGGTTTAGTTGCCTGGCTCCTGAACAGGACAGCTGGGGCCGCACGCACCTTCCTCCCTGTAGAGCTCGCTGCCGCGGAAGCCCGCAGGGAAGACGGCTGAATCCAAGGTCAGATGCACAGTGTCAGGAGAGTGAAGATGGTCGGCCGGCTTTCTGAAGGCCACGCATGCAGCCTTGTCTGGGGCTCTGGTGGCTAACCAGGGTAAGGGCTCAGCCCAGGGTGACTTGGCTCACAGAGGAATGGGGACAGCGTTGTGAGCTGACAAGGCTGCCTGGCCAGGCTGAGATCCTGGGTGCGTCTGCCCTTCCTGGGAAACAACAGAAATGACTGTTGTACACGAGGATGCAGCTTAATGTTACCCAACCTTCAACTCGTTATTTACCAAAAGCCAAGTTTTTTAAAATGCTATTGAATAAAGAGGGTACCTTTTAAACGGCTGTTCAAGGGTAACGTTAGAAGGGCATCCTGAGGACTTTTGTGGAATGTCCAACCAAGACAGTAGGGAACTTAGGACTCAGATGGTCTCCTCTTCCACTTGTCCCTGCGTCCAGCAGCTTTAATTTCCACTACCTGGACAGGAGACCAGTCCTGGAGCGTGGGGCAGGGAACTAGCTTTCCTGGCGATGAGCGGCAGGCCTCAGACATGCCACCACCATTCTAATTTTTATTTAGTAACAGTGTCAGAGCTGCAAGCACCCTTTTTTTGAGATGGAGAAAATGGGGTCCTGAGAGGGACAGTACTTACCCGGTGTTTACAGTGAGCCAGACACTGAGGCCGGGGTTCTTCTACCCCAACATGCTGCTGCACCAAAGCACCCAGGGGAACTAACCTTGGGACAGACTTCCGTATGCAGAGTGAAACACGTCCCAGGATCGTTCACTGCGCACAGCTCAACAGTTGCCCCAGCACCATTTATTGGTGAGTTAAAAATTTCCGCACTGATCTGCACCAGCCCCGTCCTAAACCGGTTTTCATACATGCAGCGGTCTGTCTACTGTCCGCTGGTCTATCACAGCGTCAGTATGGCGCTGGCTTCACTGCCGTTGCTCTGTCACTACATCGTGACATCTGGTAGAGGGGGTCTCCCACCTGTGTCACATCAGATTTCAGAATCAACTTCTGTTAAAAAGTTGAGACTTGGACAAGAACTTTATAAATACATTTGTTGAGAAGGATTATATCAAGTCTTCCTATCCACCGATAATAGTATAGGTCTCCATTTATTTAGGCTTTAACACCTTTCATTCAAGTTAATAATTTTCTCAAACACTAAGGTCATGAACATTTTTGATAGATTTAACTCCTATTTACTTTGGAGGTATTTTTTTTGTTACTATTACAAATGGTACTTTCTTCTTGATTGACATCTTGCATGTCAGCAGTGTACTGAAATGGAATTTTTTTTTTTTTAAAGATTTTATTTATTTATTTGACAGAGCGAGACAGCCAGAGAGAGAGGGAACACAAGCAGGAGGAGTGGGAGAGGAAGAAGCAGGCTCATAGCAGAGGAGCCTGATGTGGGGCTCGATCCCATAACGCTGGGATCACGCCCTGAGCCGAAGGCAGATGCTTAACCGCTGTGCCACCCAGGTGCCCCCGAAATGGAATTTATCAATTTCTATATATTGATCTTAAATCCAGCACCTATTAATGCTTTTGTATTTTTAAGTGGAAAATCACAATCCGTGAAAATGAGCTGTTTCTTCCTTTGATACTTTCCCTTTACTTTATGTTGTCTTAGCGCACTGGGGACCTCACGCACAAGGCAGAGTAGCAGTGATGAAGGGTATCCTCAGCTTACCCTAACCTTGAATGGAATACTTCACACATTTCATTTGCTTTAGGTTTCCTATAAACCACTTTGTGAGGTGAGGGTAGTTCCTTTCTATTCCCAGTCTGCTAAAAGAGTTTCTACAGTTTGTTGTTTTTGTTGTTGAATGGGTATGAAATTTTACTGAACACTTTTTCTGCATCTGTTGACATCATCTGATTTTCCTTTAATCTGTTAATGATTATTTGGGTTCTTCTACCTCTTGAAAAATGAGAAAATAATGTAAAATATAAAGAAAACCTTGAGATCCTTTTATTGCTTCTTTGTGAGCCATAAGAGACTTAAACCCAGAAAGGCTGCTTACTCAGGCTGCTTCCACTTATTTGCTTTCCAGCTGGGCAGTGGACTGGACCCTGGGGGTGACAGCCTGGACAGACCTGCTGGCTGAGGGCGGGCCAGAGAAGCTCTGCTCTGTCAGATGCAGAAAAGAGCAGGTCCGGGGGCCAGGAACACAGGGAACCTAGAGGAAACACGATGTAGATGCTAGACTGGAGAACGGACAAGGTAGGGGTCACTTTACTTCCCTCGGACACAGCCAGCTTTATCTGAAATCTGAGGTAGTACTGTCCCTTCCTAGAGCCCCCCACAACCAGTCTGGAAGTGGGCAGACTTTTTCCCAGTGGGCTTCTCAGAAAATGAAGGTAATCATTTTTACTTCCAAAGAATTTTGGCTCCAGCAGAACACTGGAGAAATAAGGTCTCTCACAACAGGTTTTCCAAATGGTGGGTTCACCAGTGTGAGTGCATGAGCATGTCCTCAGTCCTCACGATCTAACTGCACACCCAGCAACTCGCCCTACTCTGCAGGGGTCTTCAGACCCAGGCGACCAGGCCCACGGACTTACAGGGCCATGACTCCTGTCTTCAGACCTCTCCTGGCCTGTCCAGGGGCAGAACATGGAAGCATGACCACAAAGGTGACAAACCAGGGCCAGCAGGGGCTCCAGGGAACACAGAGGCTGACTTAGCAGAAGGAAGGACTTTGATACTGACGCCCGTGATGGGAGAGGATTGCCCCATCACAGCAGATGGATAAAGACTTGATGACCGTCCAGCAGGAATTTCACAGAGCAGATTCATGCCAGGACTGGACTGCTGCCTCTGAAGTCTCTGCTAGCCCTGGAATATGAAGTGACACCAGCCAGAAATGCCTCGGTTTACTTGAGAGCCAAGGTGGGCAACGTAATGTTTGGCTCAGGACCGTGGGGCGCATGGCATCATGACACAGGCCCGGCTGCCCTTTGCTCCATTGGCCTTGACACCTTAGGTCCTCTGGGTTGACCTACCTGCTCCCCAAGAGCTGGAGAGCCCTCAGAAGCTATGTGTTCCTGCGTCTTCTACAAACTGGATCCTATCCTGTGGGAATGTGCCAGGAAGCAGTCAGAGCCTTCCAACAGGAAGTCCTATTTGTGGAGGGAGTTGCTGTCACCTGACTCTGCCCTCACGCACCAGTGCGGCACAAACAGGGGCTTTATTGGTGGGGCTTGGGAAGCTGTGACACAGCCCAGTAGGCAGGCTGTGAGGGCTTGGATAGCTTCCAGGAGACAAGGGATGAGGGGACTAGCCTCAGTGGGCTTTGCTGCTCGGGGCACATTGTCCCTTCTCAGTTGAAGCAAGTGGGCAGGAAGAAGGTTCAGCACTTCACAAACTGGTGAGTGACCTCGTAGATTCCCACAGATTCCTGAGCTTTTTCATCATAGTCAGTCCAGTCCTGTGGGGAAAAAATGGCCCTGTCAGTCTCGTGATGGCTTAGGACGGTAGGGACAATGGCACTCTGGGACTTTATAGGCCCAGTTCAGGCTCTTACTGAGATATTCATGAATATGTATGACCTAGAAGAGAGCTAGAGTACATTCTGGGCAAGTCACTTAACTTCTCAGAGCCTCAGTTCTGCCCTCTATTAAAAAAAGGGACAATAACATGTTGAATTTTGAAAGAAGCAAGTGAGGAAACCCAGACAGAAGTACTTAGCATAGTGTCAGGCACCAAAAAGAGCTCAGTCAATTCCAGCTATTGTTACGAGGTGCTGTGCAAACTCAAGGAGGTTTTAGTTCTCCTTTTGAAGCCTGACCACAAGGCTTATGTGAGGTAGTAACACGTTCACTAATACAATTGATTTTCATTATTCATGGTAGTTATAAGTCTACAAAACCACCACAGTCACTGAATTAGTAAATAGTGAACCGCCACTCCCAGGGGAAACACAGGGTTAGGTTCTTGGAAATCTCTGATCACATTTTCTTCAACCAATCAATATGCAAACTTGTTTTGGGTAGGTTTCTGTGTAGAAAGATCTTATATATAGTTGATTCATTAATACTGAACTCCTAGCCAACAGCACTGGAACGCACGCCTACGTGAAGCTTATCTAACATGTGTTTTCTCCGTCAGGCATATCCCGGCCTTCTCGCTTGTGGAACACTGGGGAGCACTTCAGCACTACACTTGGGGCCATTTAAACAGCAAAATCACCAACAAAAATAAAACAAATGTGGAGTCAGCTTTCTCTTGATCTTTGTTCATCGAAAGGAAAGGATAATCCCCACCAGGTACCTTATAGCACCCCGCCAGGCCCCAAGTCCTGTACCTTCTCCTGCAGATTAATATCACTGAAGACTGTCCCCGATTCCACACCCTCAGCAGCAAACCCAGCCTGTAGGTGACAGGAAGGCGCGGTTAGTCTGGGGGAAAGGAGGCACTGGTCTGGCCTGTAAGGCCTGGCCAGGGATTCACAGCACCCGTGGGTTGGGAGGACGGAGATGCAGTGCGAGCTCCTGTTCTGGAATAACTACTGCACTTTTTGGCCTGGCAGCTTTCCCAGGACTACAGTGGTTCCTCTAAACCAGAGCCCTGGGCCAGAGGCAGGAGGTATGGGGTAAACCTTTCCACTATCCCCGAGTTCCTAAAAGATCCTGGGCATGTCATTCTCCTCTCTGGACCTTAGTTTTCTTGTTTAGGAAACGGGGATGAGAATGCTGTTTTTTCTCCCTGCCTCACAGATTTGTCATGAGGTGGAAAAGCTGCATAAAGTGGGGTGAGTGCTGGCTCTGGAGTCAGATAGACCTGCGTTCAAAGGACAGTTGCAGTGCTTACTGTCACCCGGGCCAAGATGCAAAATCTCTGAAGTTCTTTCCTTGTCCAAAAAATAGGATGAGTAACTTCACACGGTACTGTGAGGGTTAAATGAAGTAATATGTAAACATGACCAGCACAGTCCAACATACAGCAGGTGCTCAATAACTAACAGTTATTATCCTTAAAGAGGAGGAGTCCTAGTCCACGGTCTCTGGATGAAGCAAAGTTCTGTGGTTACTTCCTATATGCCCTCCCCGAAGATACAGGTTACGCACCTGGGGCTGGAAATCAACTGGTTCAAGGCCTCGGCATTCAAACTCTACGACTGTCTTGAACTTCTCGTTGTCTTCAGCCTAGAAAAGAAGTGTGTTGAGTATGTCCCACAGAATGGGACTCGGGAGCAACTCCTCTTCTGGAAGAAGCCTGCACTGGGCACCTGTTCCTCATGAGACCTTCCTGGACACAGTTGCGGCAGGAGAAAGACTGTTCTGGAGTCAGCCTGCCTGGATATGCGCTCAGACAGCTCTACCTCTCTTCCCAGCTGGGCCCAAAATTGTCAGATTGGGCTGAGGACCCTGCTGCAGGTTTGCTGTGAAAATCTGAACTACGTGGAAGTGCCCCGCTGTAGCACCCGATACTATGCTCGATAAATGGCAGATAAAATTATCAAAATAAAAAATATGAACAAGAATGTGAGGCTATAAAGTCTCCAGATCTTCCCAATGGCCCAGGATGCTGACCCGCAGCCTTTGGCTACGCCTCTGCCGTGCTATGAGGCCGGAGGCTGACTTATGAGCCTTCGAAATGGGCTTTTGATGTGGAAGAGGCACCTCTGAGGGGGCTGGTATAATGAGGGATTCATGCCTGCCTGACCCGTGGGTCCAGAGATGCCAAGCACCACGCCCCACATTCAGTCTCACTCTGTCCTTCACGCTACAGTCCTTTCCCACACACCGATCACGTGCCTGGCACGGACGAGGCACTCTGTTGGCCCGGGTTTGCTTTATGTTTGCTGGTGTGTCTCACCTACTGCATATCATTACTCGAAAGCAAGTCCTGGCAACTTCTCCCTTTAACTTCAGGATGAAGCTGAGAATTTGACATAAATCAGACATGTTACAAAAATACTAAGTAAGGTGGGCCCCTGCGTGGCTCCGTCAGTTAAGTGTCTGACTTCAGCTCACGTCATCACTTTGGGGTCCTGGGACTGAGCCCTGTGTTGGGCTGCGGCTCAGTGGGGAATCTGCTTCTCCCTCTCCCCCTCCCTTTGCCACTCCCCCTGCTCATGCTCTCTCATATAAATAAATAAAATCTTAAAAAAAAAAAAAGGAATGGGTGAATACAAGTAACTACACTTTAAACAAAGAGATGCAAAGCACACACTCCCTCCCTCCCCTTTGGACCAGTGTTACACAGTAACGTACAACTAGCGAATGTCAACATCAGGGTGCTAGAGAAGGCTCACGAGCCCCCCGGTGCAGACAAGGCAAGCGCTCCCAGTGATGGGAACTGAGTGGACAGGTTGGGCAGAGGTTCCCTGAGCTCCCACAGCCCAGTGCGTATTAGAGAAGACATTGTAACAGCCTGTTTGTTTACGAATCTTCTTCCTACCAGGCACTCGGCCAATATATGCTGAATCAGTGAACAAGTGAGTACATGAATGAATGTCCCACAGCAAGTCACTCTGGTGCAGGACAGCAAGAACTCTAGAACCCAGGCCTCCTAGCTCCCAGCTTAGATTTAATGCCACCACACCTGCCACCACAGCAGGAAACTTACATTGTAAGATTGGATGGTGCTGCGCAAAATCTCTGAAACATAAAAAGACAAAGTTGACTTGAGTCCATACTCTGCCCCCATCCCTGTGCCCAGATGTGGCTCTGGGAAGAAGAGTCGGCTGCCACAGCCCGGGCACCTTAGGCCTGGGTCCACCCACAGTAACATGAGCCTGCTTTTGGTCTGGTACCAGGAAGACGTAGCCCCAGTTGGCAGAGCTCAGGATTCGTGGCCTGACCTACCGATGGAGTTTTCCCTTGCACACAGCTTGCACTTCTGGACCATGGAGGCGCTGCCACGACCTCCCTTCAGTGCCACACTGTCCTGGCAAGGGTAAACAGAATCTCTAGTCACACGTTAATTAGACATGATCCCGTCTACCGCTTATTAGACAGGTGAAGAGACCAAGACCCAAACAGGGAGTACCATCTGCTAGGACAAGAATCCTGGGGAGTTTCTTGAGACTGAGAAAGGGACTCCCCTTGATTTTGAACTCTGCCTCGCATTCCAAAGAAGCCTGTTCTTCCCAGTGTTGACCATACTAATGGCTGCCCTTCCAAACCACAAAAAGCAGAGTCCAAAGACATGAGAGATTAGGGCCACAGGTTCCCTCCCCAAATCCCTGCCCAGAGCCCTATGTGTGTGTGCGTGTGGGTATGGTGGTAGGGGGAGTAGTTACCATCAGCCGAATATACTGCCACTTCTCTGAAATCTCACCACAGTTGCCACATTTCATCTTGGGGGAGGAAAAAGAGGGTTAGTAAAGTAGTTGGCTCAGCTGGACACACAGGGGAAGGGCAAGAAAAGTGTGACGTAGGCAGGCTCAACCTACCTTCCTGTCCACAATTTCACCTCATCGTTACAACCAGCCCCACCAAGGACATAACCGAAATTTCTCGCTGGGCAAAGAACAGGTCAAGTGTGTCTCCTGCTGGTGTGCCCGCCCTCCTCTAAGAAGTACCCTGTCTGGCTGGAAATTCAAGAAATGGTCTCAACAACTCCCACCCTCACCCCTTGTTGGGTCTGCAGCTTCCCTTATGTTCTCACAGGCCTCCTAGGTTCTTAGAAAAAGTACTTACCACTGTTACCCTATTTCTCTGTCTACTCTGCTAAACTCTGTGCTTTTTGAAGTGGAAGAACATTAATTCCTCAAATAAGCGCTGGTACTCGAGCTTCCAAATATTTGGTAGTAAAGGTGGCCAGAAAGCTTCCTAAAAGGGACAGAACTTTTTCCAGGTTCTGAAGGATGCTGGGGTTTAGACGAAGAGGGAAATAGAGCAGAAGCTCTGAAATCTGGGAGAGTGAAGGGCCTCACACTGCTAGGTAAGAGGGGGGACTCTGTAGACCAAGCCACCAGAGTACCAGATTCATCAGTATGGGATGGGGAGGGATGGGGGAAGCCACGATCAAAATTAAAACGATTTCACGATAAATAAAATCTAATCATCAAATTGAAGGGGAAATTCCCCTCCTTACTAAACAATCCCAAGATCCCTTCAGGTAGTCTTTCGTTTAGTATTTACACAACAAGAAATATTTCACGGAGGAAAAATTACAAAAGGAATTCCAAGACATTACCAATTAAGAATTAAACCAATACATTTAGAAAAATGAACAGGGGCGCCTGGGTGGCTCAGTCGTTAAGCGTCTGCCTAAGGCTCAGGGCATGATCCCGGCCTTCCGGGATCGAGCCCCACATGAGGCTCCTCCGCTGGGAGCCTGCTTCTTCCTCTCCCACTCCCCCTGCCTGTGCTCCCTGTCTCTCTGGCTGTCTCTCTCTCTGTCAAATAAATAAATAAAATAAAATCTTAAAAAAAAAAAGTGAATAAATCCTATTCAGGAAAAAAACATTTAACGGTTATACATTTCCAATCTTGCTGGAGACAAAGCTCCCCTTGGAAACAGACTCTGGGTCGGGAAAGCTTTCCCTGGGCCCCGGCCCATAGCGCCCTGCCCACTTCCGGAGTCGCTCCCCCACCCGGAACCTCGCGGCGCCTACAGCCCCTCCGATGCCCCTCCCCTCTCCCGCCTAGGTCCCGCCCCTCCAGCCGCACCTTTAGGTACCACCGGAAGTCCTCACCCAAGGGGCGGAGGTTGGTGACATTCTCCAGCGTGGCTTTGAGCTGCAGCGCAATTTTCTGCGGAGAGGGAGGGCCAGAGCACGTGCATCGACCGCGCCTGCGCAGCCCTAACTAGCCCCGGCCCCGCCCCTCCTGGATGCGTGCTCTGCCTCCCCTCTCCTTCTCAGCGCAAGCCCACTTCTCTCATTCCCTTCTGGCACGAATTCCCGCCTCCCAGATCCTCGCCACCTCCCCGTCCCTGCCCCGTCGGCAGTTTGTCTGCGCCTCACCCCCATAGTGGCTCGGCTCGGCCCGACCCGGCCCGTCCAGAGCTGCGGCCCCTACTTTCCGGCCCGTCGTAAACGGTGGGCGCGGCCAGCGCACCGTGTGCGGACCTCCGGCGTGCGTCAGACGGGGCGGGGCCTTCAGACGCCGCTGCTTGCCTCGCGCGCTGGGGTTTTTTTTTTCTTCCGTTAGGAGGAGCGGTGGCGGTATCTTGAGTGCTCAATCAGCCTGAGCTCAGACCCGCGGAAGCCTGCTTCCAGATATTTGCTGAACGCCGATCTCATGCCGGCACTATGCTAGTCTGAGGGATACCGTAGCAAACACGATAGTGCCTGCGCGAAACCTCTGCTAGGGCTTCCTTCTGCCCCTCAGTTCTCTTTCCTGTCTCTTCACTACTCGGTCTTCTCTCACCCAACAACCGCCTGGTCCCTGCTCCCTTCTGAGGCCTCTTAGATCGCGTCGGTTTCGCCTGCCCCGCGGCCAGCTTCGCAGATTTGGGGGATGGGGCCTTTCTTCTCTAAACCGCTCTTTCCCCCGGGAGACCTGCTTTCAGAGGGTTACCCCACGTACACGTCTCGCTGCAGTCCCCAACATTGCACACTCCCTTTCAGCTGGCTCTTCTCTGGACTCCTGGTTTATCCTTGTACATTACCTGAAGCTTATCTGTCCTCTTGTCCAGGGCACATCTGAGACCATACGGAAGCTGTGGGTGTTCCAAGGAAAGCCTATTTGCGACACACAGCCTTTGAGGTTCTCACGGTCATTTAAAATTTGGAGTTACTATTGTCTACTTCACCAACTTACTTCATTGCCCCAGGTACCCTTCTATCGAGGGGGATGCACTGGAGTTAGGAACCCTGACATCTCTGGTCCCAGATCTGGACCTAAGCTGCTGCTATCTTTGAAGGAGGCAGATTGTGCGTATTGGGGGCGGGAACACTGGCCTAGGAGTCAAAGACTTGGGACACGTCCCAAGTTGCCCTGTCTTGTGGGATGTGAGCTTATCCTAATCACCTCCCCACAAATGAGACTTACCAAGCCCAGTTCCTTTCAGCGCCCATGACCTGGTAAACCAGCAATTTGCCTAAGGAAGCAGTGCAATTTAGCAGCCAGGAAAAGTTCCTGCAGATCTGCCTACCGAACAAATTCCCACACTGTCCATACCAGCTAGGTCTCAGTTCCTGTACTGATTTTTAAAATGGATTATTAGAAAACTTCTCTGAGACCAGGCATTTTATCCCTTATATAGTACTAAACCAAAATGTTTTCCTCCATACTGAAACACCTACAGATGTATCTGTAAAAGAGGATTTAAAAAACACTAACCTCAATTATATTTCAATAAAGCCAGAGGGGGAAAAACCCATTTCACACCCAAAATTTTAGCAATACTTCATTAATATAAAATACCCAGTGTCCAAATTTCCTTAATGATGTCAATTTTATGTTTTTTTGAGTCATAATCCAAATAGGGTCCAAACAGTGTACTGATTATGTGTTTCTTAAATCTCCTTCAATCTACCACTTCCCACACCATCTCTATTTTACGTTTGCAATTTGTTTATTGAAGCCAGATCCTCTACCCTGGAGTTTCCTTTGGATATTGATTAGATTTCTATTTTATTTTCTTTCTTTTTAAAAAATCTATTATATTTTCTAACTTTTCTCTCTATTCTCTTATTCCTGTAAATTGGTAGTTATATCTACAGTTGATTAAGAGATTTTTGGTGATACATTGGCAAACACACAGGGTGTTAGTGTTTTAAAAAATAGTTGAGAGTTCGCATGTTCAGGTCTTTATAAAATAACAAAAAATTGCATTTGTTATTGTATTTATTAAAGACAGTCATTTATAGTTTATAAAAAAAATATTGCCCTGATATACACAAAAATTTCCTGATAATGGTAATTAAAAACAGGTACCCCAAAACCCCCTCGTGTCCACACCAATTTTTGATCTAGATTGGCTTAATCTTGAAGTGTAATCCAATAAGACTGAAGACCAAACACTTCAGGTCCTGGACAAGATAATAAAATACTCGTAAGCCTTCTGGGTCCCTATAATACAAGAGGAAAAACATGTTTAAAAAGCTGGAAAAAAAAACTGGCAAAAAAACCAAAACATTTAACAACCCAGATTATTTACATAAAGGTATTTACAGAATTAAAACTTTAAAAACAACCAAGTGTCCATAAAGAAGAAAAAGGCTATGTGCTATATATTAAACAAGGTCATTTAAAATGTTACAGTTTTTTGTTTTTTTTTTTTAAGATTTTATTTATTTGACACAGACAGAGAGCCAGCGAGAAAGCGAACACAAGCAGGGGGAGTGGGAGAGGAAGAAGCAGGCTTCCAGCGGAGGAGCCTGATGTGGGGCTCCATCCCAGAAGGCCGGGATCACACCCTGAGCTGAAGGCAGACGCTTAATGACTGCGCCACCCAGGCGCCCCTAAAATGTTATAGTTTTTAATGGGGAAATATTTATATTAAATGAAAAAAATAACTATTAAAATAACAGACTGCTGATCTCAGTTATATTTTTTGTGCTACTTAAAAGTTACATAGTTTTTAATGCATGGGAAATAGACAAATACTTCAAGATATTACTGGCTGTCTAATTGTTAAATTCTGTGGGTGATTTTCCCCTTTTTATTTGTCTGCATTTTCTACAATGAGCATGTATTACTTTCAGAATTAGGAAAGCTTTTTTTTAAAAAAGAAGTAGTACTAAGCAGGATCAAGAGGCTGAAGATTATTATGGCACAACTGGCTAAGAACAAGGAGACTGTCCAAAGGAAGACAATTACACCCAGTATGTACTAAAAGTGAGCCATAGGGGCACTTGGGTGGCTCAGTCAGTTAAGCATCTGCTTTTGGCTCAGGTCATGATCCCAGGGTCCTGGGATTGAGCCCCCGTGTTGGGCTCCCTGCTCAGCAGGGAGCCTGCCTTTCCTTCTCCCCCACTCATTCTCTCTCTCTCTCAAATAAATACATAAAATCTTTAAAAAATAATAATAAATATAAAAGTGAGCCATATCTAATTCCAAATCCTCAAAACACGGGAGAGAGAGGTTGCCAAATTCTTTTTTTTAGGTAGGCTCCATGCACAGCGTGGAGCCCAACGCAGGGCTTGAACTCAAGACCTGACCTGAGATCAAGAGTCAAACCCTTAACCGACTGAGCCATCCAGGCACCCCCAGAGATTGCCAAATTCTAAGGACTCTTTGTAGCATACAGACTCATGTCTCAACTTTATAATTTGCCCTACTGACAACATTAAGTTTTAAGTTTGTATTCTAAATAATTGCAAGTTTCACCATTGTCAGACTATAAGATGTGCTAGTCTGAACAGCCAACACTGAAGAGGTGTTCAGGTCGACCCTGTGACTCTACAGTTTCTCTCAAGCACCTGTTTTGGTATATTTCATTTTCTGTTCTTTTTTTTTTTTTTTTTTTTTTAAAGATTTTATTTATTTATTTAACACAGACAGAGACAGCCAGCGAGAGAGGGAACACAAGCAGGGGGAATGGGAGAGGAAGAAGCAGGCTCATAGCGGAGGAGCCTGATGTGGGGCTCGATCCCGTAACGCTGGGACCACGCCCTGAGCCGAAGGCAGACGCTTAACCACTGTGCCACCCAGGCGCCCCTATTTCATTTTCTGTTCTGGCCAGATTCTTATTTTGGCTGCTCCTATGACATTACTCTGTGTGTCACTGAGAAGCTGTGTGTAACAGTGACTGAATAAAACATCAAAAGCAACAGCAGCAAGCCCTTGAGAATAATTTGGGGTCTCTCTCTAATAAGAACAAAGCTGAGCCCTTCTTTTTTTTAAGATTTATTCATTTTAGAGACAGCAAGCAAGCGAGAGAGAGGACGAGGGACAGAGGGAGAGAGAGTCTTAAGCAGACTCTGAGCTAAGTGTGGAGCCTGACGTGGGGCTTGATCGCGTGATCCTGAGATCACGACCTGAGCTGAAACCAAGAGTCAGATGCTTAACCAACTGAGCCACCCAGGTGCCCCTGACCCCTTCTGTCTTGCATTTGTACCAGATCTTACCATAATGGTCCCAATTTGGTTAAGGGTTTCATATCAGTCTGCTTCAAAACAGACACACCTGGATGTAAGGGTCACAGACACTTACTTGGATTGATTGACGTCAATAAGAGAACCAATTTTTGATGTGGTGAAAGAAATGTGTTCATCTCCAATGACAATTTCAAGCTCCTAGAAACATTTAAAAAAAACTAAGTCAAGCTGGATTTTCCATCAACCACACAGAAGATATATCATCTGAGCACTAACCTGTGCTGGATCTAGAAACAGAGAGAAATTAAATACTGGTTTAGTCCTTGAGTAGCTCATACTCTTAGAGGAAGATGTGTTTGTCAGGCTCTACCATTTCTGGGATTTGGAAGAATTTACAAGTTTTACATAGGAGTTTTCATTGTTAAGAAAGTGGAGTAACGTATAAATCTTGTGCTTTACAAATACCAAAAACCTAATCTTTCTGGGCAACATGGGAAAAGGAGAAGTCTAGACTTTGGGTTTGATCCCGGCTTTGTCACTACCAGCTGTATGGTCTTGGGTCTCAATTTCTAAACAGGGACACAGGTAGCACAAATCTTTAAAAAATTTCCATGGGGGTGCTCACTGTGTGCCAGCTACTGTTCTTGGTGTTCGGGACACATGGGAAAAACCAAAGGTCTGTGCCCTTGAGGAATTTACAATCTAGTAAGTTCTACTTCTTTTTTCTTAATTTTTTTCCTATTTCTTTTTGATTTATAGTTTTCAATTATGAAAGAATTCTAACAGAAAATATAGAAAACTATGAAACCAATGTTAACATCCAGATGTGAAAATGTTAAGTCATACTTGTGTCAAATTTTTTAAAGAAATAAAACATTACACATCCAAAGTTTAGGTCCACCTCCCATTCCATTCTCCCTCCCGCATCCCAGAAGTTGAGATGTATTTACACTTTCCACTCACGTTTTTAGATTTGGTAGTATGTCTTCAAATTTTTACAAAAATGATCATATATGCATCCTTTTGCTTTTTTCATCCAACACTGTTTTTGTATGTGATCTAATTCATTAGTTTTAAATGCTTTAGAATATTCCATTCATATCCTTATTTAAGCAGACTTAAGTTCCCAATTTACTGTACTATAAACAATGTGGTGAGAATATTCTTCTATGCATCTCCTTGTACGCATGTGAAAATGTCTTTAGGAATATTCCTAGAAGGTATAGTTTTTTTCAATTTTGCCAGTTACTACCAAATTATTTCCTAAAATGGTTGTACTGATGTTATTCCCACTTCTATATAAGATCTCCTTTTTCTTTCTCACATTGTTTTTAAAACTTGATGGTCCCCCACCCCCACTTTTTGCTATTCTAATGGGTCTGAAATGGTATCTCATTATTTTCCAAATTTTCACTTTTCAAAATGTAGATATTTTCATATATTTATCGGCCACTTGTTTTTCCAGTTCTGTAAACTGCCTATTCAGAACCTTTACATATTCTGTCACTGGGTTATCTTTTTTTTTCCTGGGTTATCTTTTTATTATTAATTTGTAGTTCTTGATATATTCTAGATATATACCCTTTGCCATATATGTTTTGCAAATATCTTCCTTCAATTTGTGGCTTATCTTTCAACTTTATCAGGACATCTTTAGCTAAACAGAAGTTTTGACTTTAAAGAAGTCAAATTTATCAATCTTTTCCCTTGAGGAATTTAAAATATTCCTTCTCTACCCAAAATAATAGAAGATAGTCTATATTTTCTGTTTTAAAATCTTGTTTTATTTCTACACATGGTCTAACTTAAAAATATTCTATAAACATACTGCCAACTTATACCATTTGTTAAACAATCCATCCTTTTTCTATTAATTTGAAAGTTCACCTCGGTCATACCCTGCTCGGAGTTCCCATATATTCATGGGTTTGTTCCTGGGCTCTCTATTCTGCTCCGCTGTTTACTGGTCAATTCTGAGGCAATACCACAGTAGATGACTGTACCTTTTCAAGAAATCTTCAAAATTATCTTGGTTACTCTTGTCCCTTTGATCTTCCATGAATTTAATGCTTTTTTAGGCTTTAGGAAAAATCCAGTTGTGATTTTGATTTGAATTGGAATGAATTTACCAAATAATTGAGTTGTTCCATCCATAAAAATGATACATATTTTTATGTTCTTCTATAAAGCCCTTTTAAATTTTATATATCTTATTAAATTTACTCGCAAGTTCTTTATAGCTTTTGTTGCTATGATGAATGGGATTTTGTTGTAATTACCTTATCCAATAGGTTGTTGCTAGGGATAGGAGTATGGCCTGTTTTCTTCACAGGACTACTGTGATTGTTGAAGGAGTTAATAGAGCTGAAAATTAATGGTAAAGCAAAATACATATACATGATTTTACTGAGATCCCGTGGATATAAACTAAAAAAGTTAACCTTAGAAAGTACTGAGGATGAGATTTTCATTTCACTCTTCAAGCGGTAGACTAGGTATCTATCCAAAGGATACAAAAATAGTGATTCAAAGGGGGCACCTGCACCCCAATGTTTATAGAAGCAATGTCCACAATAGCTAAACTAAGGAAAGAGCCCAAAGGTCCATTGGCAGACGAATGGATAAAGAAAATGTGGTGTATATATACAGTGGAATATTAGCCATCAAAAAGAATGAAATCTTGCCATTTGCAATGATGTAGATGGAGCTAGAAAGTATTATGCTAAGCAAAATAAGTCAGAGAGAGATAAATACCATATGATTTCACTCATATGTGAATTTAAAGAAACAAAACAGATGAACATAGGGGAAGGGAGGGAAAAATAAAAGAAGATAAAAATAGGCAGACAAACCATAAGAGACTCTTAACTATAAGGAGCAAATAGGGTTGCTGGGGGGGATGGGGTAACTGGGTGATGGGCATTAAGGAGGGCACTTGATGTAATGAGGGCTGGGTGTTATACGCAACTGATGAATTACTAAATTCTACTCCTGAAACTAGTAATACACTGTATGTTAACTAACTTGGATTTACATTTAAAAAAAAAAAAAAAAGTTGACCCACCATTGAGGTGAATTAAGAATTAACTTATATGGGTTTTTATATTAATAAATGTAATTATTATTGAGCTTTTACTATACACTGGTACTATTTTAGTCACTAAAAATATAGCACTGAAAAAAATAGGTAAAAATCCTTGTATTGAAGGAGCTTGCAGGGGTATATGCAAATCTGTTGTAGTGGGGGAGGAAAAGAGATATATAAAGAAAAGCAAACAAGACAATTTCAGACAATAATAAATGCTACAAAGAAAATAAAACATCTTACAAAAAAAAAAAACACAAAAAATAGGGAGGGACATTTTAGATTGGATGGATAGGCAAGACATTACTGAGGAAGTAATGTTTGAAACCTGCAATAACAAAGACAATGTTGGATAGAACATTCCAGGAAGGATGCAGCAAATGTCCCAAACTAGGAACAACCTAGCTGTGTCTGAGAAACAGAAATAAGGTCAGTGAGGTCTGAACACAGTAAAAGATTATCTGAATGGTAGAAGATAAGGTGGGAGTTCAGATTTTATTTTATCTTATTTATTAAGATTTTATTTATTTATTTGTCAGAGAAAGAGAGAGAACAACACAAGCAGGGGGAGTGGCAGGCAGAGGGAGAAGCAGGCTCCCCGTGGAGCAAGGAGCCCGATGCAGGACTTGATCCCAGGACCCTGGGATCGTGACCTGAGCCAAAGGCAGATGCTTAACCGACTGAACCACCCAGTCGTCCTGGATTTTATTTAGTGGGAAGGCAGTGGAGAACTTAAAATCAGTGGAATACATTTACATTTTAAAAGATTAGTCTGGTTTCAGGATGGAAAAACAGGCTGTACAGGACAAAAGAAAAAAGGAAATCAATTAGAAGTCTAGCTTAGCAAGGTAGCAGTTGAGGTGGAGAGAAATAGCTTCCCTGTTAACACAGTCAAGTATGACAGTGGCTTTTATTTTAATTACCATAATGGTCTTCAGAATAAATATATAAGCCATAAATTTAAACACATATACCTATCTGCTTGCGTATGTTCCTTCTATTAGATTGCAAAATAATCACGCTCTATTTCTCTTTGTATGTTCACAATGCTTTGTCCGTAGTAGTTACTCGGTAAGTGAGGTGGGCAGCAAACCCTCTGAGAAGGGCTGGGGGGGAGTCACGTGAGGAAATCCAGGGCTAGGCTCTAGGTGGTCGGAAGCACCACTGGCTCTCTCTGTTCCTCCCTGTGGGATTACTGCTTCCTTGGATAAAGGTGCTGGTTATCTGCTTTGTGCAGGGCGCGCGCACACACAGGGATTCAATGGCAGATGCAGGGCAGAACTCATCTTGTAAGACTTCTGCACTACAGGACAGTTGCTAAAACACTCACCTGCCGGCCCACTCGGTCAGGGGGAGGCCACAAGGCATCATCCTCTTTGGTAATTTCACTGTCATCAATTATTCTCTTCAGTTCCTCCATTACACTTTTATGTACATAAGCCTGAAAGCAAATTAAAAAACGGAACTTAAGTTGCATCCCTAAGCAAGTGTTCTGACTCGGATAGTGATGCAAGTTAAAAACAAAACAACAAAAACCCTACTCCTAAAACCTAGTTTCTGGCACCTCTATAAGGGGGATGGCACTCAGGCGTGAAGAGGGCAGGGCCAGAAGTGCCCAGTGCCTACTCAGACCCCATCTACCTGTTTCTACTTCTTGGCACATTCTGTTCACTTGGACCTTCTCCTTGCTTACAGACCCAACTCACACCTGAACCCAGAACAAAAGATCTGTGAGTAACCCTGGTTATTCCTAACTAGCTGACATGATAATGAAGAGCAGAGACATGTCTTTGAAAATTCATTTTGCATATTAGTCCACATAAAAAAAAATATAAGGAGACTGACATGCGTGGGTAAACATAAAACTGAATGCTAAATATAACAGTATGAAAATATATTGACAAGACATCTTCAAATGTGACAAAGTGGTTAAAAGGAAAGAGAAGCTTGGATGAAGCCTCAATAGTGCGGCAGGAGTTACACAAAATGGAGCACACGGACTTGACAGAGGCAGGCACAGCTTTGAACTCCCACTTTCTCTCTTGCTAGCCAGGGTGAGGTGACTTTGAACAAGCCCCATCATTAATATCCGGGCCTTCACTGTAAAGGGTAATAATACCACCCATCAAACAGGCTTACAATCAGGGTTAAATAAAATTGTATGTAAAATACCAAGTGCCATGCCTGGCATCTACCGTGCATTCAATGATGTGAACTGCTTTCCCACGCTCCCTTTCCCCATTCAAATGCAAATTAAAGAGCTCTACTGAAAGCTATGAGCCAGGGAATGTACCAAACCCTGTAAGTATAATATATTTAATTCCATGATAGCACTGGAGGGTGGGAGGTGGGTTTTATTATTTCTATTTCTGCAGACAAAGAACAGGGAATTTGCCCAGGGGCACACAGTAAGTAGCAGATTCAGGGTTTAAACCAAGATTTGCAAGACTTCAAATGACTACCAGTAAGTGATTCAGCACTGTGAAAGAAAATATACACTAAAAGGTCTGAGAAAAATTTTAGAAGGTGTCTGTACATATGTCTATACTTCCCATTCTTTTTCACTACTCCCAGAAAGAACAAAAACAAGACAAAAGGCTAAACTGTAGTAAAAGAAAGGCTCTCAGAAGGCTCATTACCTCTTTTCTGATCATGACATCATTTTTGTAATTGCTGTTGTTGGCGTATCTCAATTTCCCTGTGAGGAACAAAAAAAACAAAGGCAGTGTTTATTAAAAACATATGAATAAAGTGTCATTGGCTCACTAAGACTATCAGCTGTTGCTTAAAATGTCTCCTAGCTTTCCCTTCAGTGTCTACCAGAAATACTATTTGTACTTCTGGTGTTCCAACAATACCAGTCTTCTCAGTTCTTCACTTTACGCTATTAAATAGCCTCAAAGCCAAAAATACTGCTGACATTGAATTACGATTCTTGCAAAAGGCAGCTCGGTGTGATTAAAGAACACAAGCAGACTCTTTTGTGAGTCCGGCAAATCATCTCTCTGCAGGTTAACGTCCTCAGCTGAAAACAGGGAGAGTGATGGTAACTTACTTGCACACAGGGCCTCCTGAGGCTCAAATGAGTTGTGAAAGCAGTTTGAAAACTGTAAACTGCTGTTTACGTACTATTCACGTGACCATGCAACACTCTGATCTATTCCTGTGATGGAAAAGTTGTGGTTTTATCATTAAGCATATCTGGTATATAAGGCCTTTTGTGTATATGTGCATCCAAAAGGCTAATCTGGGTATATGCTGGGGATGAAGGAAAAGACAAAAGGAAATAGATGAGTTTTTACCTTTGGAATAGAAGGCACACATGTAAGCACATTATGTTGTCACACTACCAAACACACTATCTTGTCATTGTTTGTTTACAACTGGGGCTTGGCAGATTCATCTTTGTGCCCCCATTTAGTGGGAGTTTTCTGTCATCTTTGATTCCTTTTCCTTCACCACAGTGGCCCTTCCCCCAGATCTTATCAAACAGCAAAGTCCTGTTGGTTCTCCCATTGTACCCTAAATTCTTCTATCCGCTTTTACTAGCACCCTAGTCCCAAACAACATCCTTTTTGTCTTGACAACTGTAACTGACTCCTAATAAGTAGCCCTGTCTCCACTCTTGCCCATTCTGCACCCAATGATTAAAACACTTTTTCAGGAAAAGATCACATCTCTTCTCTCCTTAAAACTTTCCAATTGCTTCCTGCTGCATTTAGAATAAAATCCAAACTCTTTGTCATGGCCTGTAAACACCTACATGGTGTGCCCCCTGCCTACTTATCTGACATTGTCTCCTACTATCCTCCTCAGAGCTCACTACTTCTTCAGCCATACTGGCCACCTAAAACATGCCTACTAGCTCACTCATGCCCTACAGCCCTGACACTTGTTACTCCCTCTGTCCAGAATGCTCAGCTTCCCGAGCTTCACAAGGCTGGCTCCTTCTTGTCCATCAGGGTTCAGTTCAAATACTACCTTTTCAGAGAGCGCGCCACCCTGCTTAAAAGCAGCCCACCAGCAATTATTCCATCATTTTGTCTTATGTTCTGACCACTCGTCACTATCTGGAATCTTTTTTGTTGTTGTTGTTGTTTATATCTCTCCCAGCACCAGAATATACGTTCCATGAGAGGGAGCCTCCTGTATCCCAGATAGTGAAAGAGAGCCTGGCACAAGGTAGGCGATCAATATTTGCTTAGTGAAGAATTCTAGTAAAAAAATGTCACGGAACAGAAGTCCCTGCACATGGAAAGAACCAATGGAGCGGTCACAGGAGTGATCCTTTCAGGTCCGCGCCGCAGTCATCAGTCCCTTCCTCTTCTAGCGCCTCGCACATCCCGGAACCCTGGCCTCCCCCCTCACCCCGCCCCAGGCCCAGTCCTCGGTCCCGGGGGCCCAGAGGCCGCTCTTACCGTCGGGTCGGAACTCAAACTCCAGAAACTCATGGCCGAATTTGCCCTTATGACCCACATAATAACGCAGATAAAAGTCACTCTCCATGGTTCACAAGGAGGGACCCGAAACCAAACTTTTATCATCAAACCTCACCGCCGCTGTTTGCGCCCAACACTGACGTTTACCTGGGCGCGCGGAAGTGACGTCAAGGCAAGGCCGTCGGCCCTGGCTAAACGGCCCGGGTCTCTCCCGCTCCCGGAAGTGGGGGCAAGTCTGGCCCAAGCCCGGCGGAAACAAGGCGCCTTTCTCCCGAAGGCGGGGTCAATGCAGCCCCGCCCCCTCGGCCCGAGGCGGGAACGAGGCTGAAGCTCAACCCCCGGGTTACTCCCAAGCTTGAGGCTGAAGCAGCTGGACCGCCCCTGGGTTTGGGCTGCGGGTCTGGAGACCTTGCTTCAAGACTTCCGGCTGAGCGCCCCGAGTGCTGCGCCCTTTCAGGCTCGACGTCCGTTTAAGTACCCCTGACTTGTGTGAGTCGGGCAAAGCTGATAACCATCCCTGGACCTAGGTCTCAATAATAAAATGGGGTTCAATGAGCTGACCTCACAGGAAAAAAAAAAAAAAAAAAAAAAAAGCTTAAGTGACCTGACCCCACGGAACACAGCACACGATGTGTCAAAAGTTGGCTGCAACTGTACTTGGCTGTTTACGGACCCCAGTTGAAGGAAACTGTTCCCAGAGATACTTTTCCTGAATTCACGGTGGAGATTGGAACTAACTTATTTCCCATTTTATCCCTTTTACTTTCTATTTCTTTTTATTTCTACCTTTCCCTTTCTACTTCACTGGTCTGTAGAGTAGGTGCTGTGAATAGAAGTTAAACTGAATATTTAATTTCCCATTCTCGTTTTCTACGCACTGCTTACCCAGCAGTGATTCCCAGTCCTGGCTGCACAATGGAATCATTTGGGAACATCTTAAAAATACTGATGCTTGGGCCCACCCCAAATCAATTAAGTCCTCTTGTGGTGAACCTAGGCGTTGATATGTTTTTGCAGAGCACCCCGGATGAGCTGCAGTTGACTGATGCCCAAGAGGCCCTTGTCTTTTCAGGCCAAAGTGGCAGACCTCTGTGAAGTCTTTCTGGCTGTGGAAAAATTTTCCTCCTTGAATAGGCAAAGGACAATCAAAATCCTAATTATTAGAAGACTGCTTTAGCTCATCAAGGTTCCAGCCAGAGGGGGGAATGAAATCAGTTCCAGAGACAGTGCTGAGATGGCTTCCTTCTTGGGGCCTGGCCACTCTAACTGTATACTATTATGTATTGAGGTCCGTGGTACCTTGATTCTCATTCCCAATCTTGCCATTACTCCTCTTCTTCCTGAAAAAAATTAACTGGTAGCAGAGTGTAGAGTGGGTGTGATGGGGGGAAATCACTGGAAGCTTGTGTTAAAATTATCCTTGTGCGACTTGATTCATTGTTACGGAAGGTGAACTGATTAATTTTTTGGGTCTTAAATGTATCTTTAAAATAAGAAAAATAATGTTATGCATCTGGCAGGACTGTTGTAAGGATAGGAAACAATATCTTGGAAATTGGGGAAATACTTTGCAAAGTGTAAATTGCTATAAATCCATAAGGCATTTTATTAAAAAACAAACAAACAAAAAACAACACTGGGGGATGCCTGAGTGGCTCAGTCGGTTGAGCACCAGACTCTTGATTTTGGCTCAGATCATGATCTCGGGGTCCCGGGATCAAGCCCTGCAATGGGCTCTGTGCTCAGCGGGGAGTCTGCTTGGGATTCTCTCTCTCCCTCTCCCTCACTCTCTCTCTAATAAATGAATACATCTTAAAAAAAGAAAACTCTGGATATGGGTGGTAACAAGGGAATTGTATAAAAAAGAGAAGGGAACCACCAGGTATTAAGCACCTAATAAATGTAAATCCATTTACAAATGTTTGTTCTTTGAATCCTCACAACAATCTTGTGATAATTGCAATTAAGTATATAGATTCATCAGGTAGTTGCCACAAGGTTATTTTCCAGTAGTGAAATTATAAAAATTATACGGGAACTGCTGAATCTGAGCATCTGCAGATGTGGCAAATAACAAAAGTTCTGAGAAAATTTAAAGGACACTGGACTCTACTCAGGCTGTAAAGTGATTTAGGTTTGGGGGTGTGAGATTACATGGTATAGCGGAAAGAACGTGGTCTGTGTATTTGATGTGCCTGAATTCAGCATGATTTACTGCGCATTTACTGTGCTATGTGCCGGGAATACAGTGGTGAGCAAGACAGACCTTACTAGAACTTGCAGAACAGGCAATTACGGAGTATACAAGCACTTACAATGTAGAGATAAAGGTTACAAATAGGGGAAACACAGAATACTATGGAAGCACATGGGATGGCTCCCAATCCAATCGAGGGGCCTAAGGGAAGTCTTCTTCAAGGAAATATTCCAGATAGAGGGCCCAGAACTGTGTGGTTAGAAAACAGAATGAGGTTGTGAATATTGTAATGAGGTTGGAGAAGGGGCAGAAGCCAAATGGCTTACAAGCCATATGAAGGTATTGGATTTTAATGCAAGGGAAACAAACAGATGAAGAGCCTTAAGCGGGAAAGTAGAAAGGATGGTGGTGACATGACCTATTGGATTCTAGACAAAATCACTCTGGTTGCGGTATTGTAGAATAGATTGGGAAATGGAAAGATTAAAAGTGTGAAGTACAGGTCTGTAGTTGCTAATCTATGATGATGATCGTCCAAGACAATGGTAACCTGTAGTCAGGTAGTGGCACTGGAGATGACAAATGCGGATGGATTTGAGACAAGACACCAATAATGTAAGGGGTGGGTGAAGGAGATTAAGATGTGACCAGAGAGGTAGAGAAAAACCAGGAATATGGTGTCATGTGAGCCCAAATAAGAGTATTCCAAGAAGGAGTGCCAACCGTGTTAAATACTGCTTCCAGGTCAAGGAAGGTAAGACTGAAAGTGTTTATAAGTTTTATCATCAAGGAGGTCCTGAGTGACCTTGGTAAGAGCAACCTCAGTGTCTGGAAGTAGAGGAGGGGCAGAAGTATTGGTGTGCAAATAGGTAACATTTGTTGTGGAAGCAGAAACTACCTAACCCTAGGAGTTCGGTCTGAGTCTGCGAGAACGGAGGATTTGTGGAGGAAGAGTCCTAAGCCAAGTACCACGGACAAGCAGGAGCTGGCCGGATGAAAAGGCAGAGAAGGAAACCCTGGGCAGAGAACGCCACACATACCCGGGCGCTGCATGTGCCACGGGTACTTTGGGGATACTAAACGTAACCGTGTGACTTTGGGTAGTTCCTTCACCCATTTCCTTATCTAAAATGGGAACAATAATATTGGTAGTATTTATCTCATAAGATTGTGGAAGGCTAAAATAATTTATGTTGAAAACTGGGTACATTAGGGACTCAATCATTGTCATTAAAGCATCACAGTGAAACACCACTTTCAGATTTTAAAAAATGAATTTAATCTCTCTCTAGAAACAGTGCACTGATTTTACAAATGTTCACATTTGGTTTTTCGTTCACCAAGATGATGCTAGTACAGCTAGTGAGATGCAGCACACTGCCCTTTGCTTCTGCAACAGAAACCAGACTGCGAAGGACACTGAGCACAGAAGCTAATGAAACTCGGAATGACAAGACAAGAAGAGCAGAGACCGTTAGTGTGAGCCGACATTCTAACATGCCTGTTACATCAAATATGGTTGTTTGAGGGTGTGGGGGGAAGACAAACAAGGAAAATTCATTTGGGTACAATGTGATGGAGTCTGCAAACCAGTACTTCACCCCCAAATTAACAACAGCTGTGTAGAACAAAATGCTATTTTAAAACACATCGTTTGTACAGGTATGTTTTCTCTTGTAGTTTTTGTAAAAAAGTATCAAAACCTTCATGTCTTTAAATATATATACATATACAGGTGGCTTTTTTAAAATTACTTTTTATAGCACAAAGTGTTTGCAAATGCAGAGGGTTTCTGCTGATTCTTGACTATGCACATGGTGCATAGCCTGAATGAACAGAGCTTCCTGATTTCTTATATTAACTGAAAATTTGAAGCTGTAATTCCTCCACCTCTAAGGTCTCTGTATCCTGAAGATCCCCAATACCCTAAAAATACAGTGTGAGAAGACTCCGATACTCTATCTTCATGCATTGATGGGAAAGGAAGTTATTTACTCTGAATGTTTAATTGCGAACTCATTTATATTCTGTGAAATCATGAGTATGGCTGGAGTTAGGGAGAGGAGTGAGGCTCACATCCTGTGCTCTCTCCCGATTCCCACCAGCACCTGACTAGACAGTGTTTGGGGTTCCCTCCCAAACAAACTTCGGAGATCGAGACTACCCGTCTCCAAAATTTCGTTTTCTCAACGTTGAGAAAATCTCAGAGGTTCTTGACAACGTGGAGTGCTTCTGTGAAAATTCCATTACCGTTATATTCAAAAAAAGGTCAACTCAAACATATGAAACGCAGTCACTGTTTCCCTTTGGCCACTGGAAAGCTGGAGGCTAAAGACTGTCATGTCTGCAAAGTGCTGGCGATGCATCCTGATGAACTCTCCGTGATGCACTTGGTGCCTCGTACACAAGAAATGACTAAGAAACGTTTGCATAATTGAATCAGAAATTAAACATAAGTATTCTATAAAGTGCTTACATTGAACCTGTCTTTCCATTCAGCCTCATTTCTTGCTAAGTCCCCCCTGAGCCTTTTGCTCATTACAATGAATTACACGCCATTCCTTATAGTCCCCATGCTGTTTCATGCCTGTGTCCTCCCCTGCCTGCAGCAGCCCGGACACCCCGACTTAGTTTTTAAGACTTAGCATAAGGTCACTTCTACAATGCCTTTCTTGACCCCATTCCTCATCTCCTTACGTAGAAATGACCTCTCTCTCCTTTGTGCCTTAATAGTACTCTGAAAAGAATCTATTCCTTTTTTGTTTCCACGTGTCTTCCCCTATTGTTACTGTGAACTCCATTAGGACAGAAAACACTTGAGTGACCTGTCCATCTGCATTGCCCGGCACTTAATTGGTACCTGGCAAATGATTTCACTGAATGGACTGTAGGATTATGTTTTCAATGGAGTCAATACTGCACTCACAGAGAAAATTGGAAGGATCATAGTACTTATTGCCATAAATTTAATTCCGATCTCATCTTGAGGTTAAAGGTTACCTCAAGCTATTTTATAAATAATCATGCTATCAAGAGTAAATAAATAAAATGTTAGTTTTCTATTTCTGGAAGGCTCTTTCTACCAGTGTCTTCACAATTCCACTGGAAGCATAGGCCATTAAACAGGTAGCAGGTTTGGTACAGTGTTCAGGCAGCCCAAAGTAGTCTCCTGGAGAAGGAAAGGGAGGAAAAGGTCTGGGACCAGTTTCTTCCAAACAGAGAAAAAAAAAAAAGTCTGATAAATCTTCTACCCTCCTGGCATGATCTCTAGGTTTCCTTCCAGCTCTGTAGTCCAATGACTATGATCTGTTATTGGCTGTAGATACATGAGAGCACAGGGGCAAAAGGCAACAGAAATGCATTATACCTCAAAATGAGGTTCGGACGCCTCCAAGACTAGAGAGGGAGGATGGACCTGACCTCTTCAGATTTCATCTTACTGACTACCGTCGGACACGTGAGGATTCTGCAATTCGCCTTCTGGAGCTTGTCCCACAGCTGCCTCTTCCAAACTGCAGCTGAAGCATATTCAGGAAACACGCATGTCTCTGAGAAAGCCGTGGTTCATCGTCATTTTGAGGTCTCAGGCTGAGCCATCCTGACTCCATTCGTTGTTGTTGTTGTTTTTCTGTGAAGGCCAGGATCTGACTGAAAGTTTAGAAACTACCCATTAGTCGTTGCTCTCATTTCCCCAGGAGATTCTATTTCTTTGGAGGCAGGTCATAGAAAAAGTTGCTTGTTTCGGTAAATCTCAAAATGTTTTTTGTCATTTTTCTTCAGTCAAAAATAATTTTACTTTCCATTCTTGAAAGAATAATAGGAAGTGATTAAGCTCCATAGGAGTTGGCCACCTGTTCTTAAAATCCTATTTGGTATTGGTCTCTAGGTCAATTACCTCTCAATGAATGTTTCAGGACTACAACACGTGTGTATCATGAGGAAATTGCTTGTTTACGCAGAGCATAGGGCCGAGGCTCCAGAACACAGTTGTTTTTCTCAGAAGTTAGGAGACCATGAGTGATGTGGAGAAAGGTTCTAGGAGCAAGGTTACAGAACTCCCGAATGCCTGCCTGGAAGTGCGAAGGGTATCAAGCTGGTGAGACCTCTGAGCTTCATTGAGTTGGGGGCTGTTGAGGGGAAGGGTGTCAGAATTTGTTCAATTTGTTCACATGTCTTGTCCCTGGCTGCCTGGTGGGAGTGAAGTGGCAGAACAGCAGAGTTAAGAAAAGATCAGATCTTGGATGAGAGAGCCGGTGAGGACAGAATTCCTTCTGGACCGCAGGATTATGTTTTCAATGGTAGACCACACAAAGAAAAAAAAGCACTTCTCCCACCTCTTCCAACACCCAGGAAAAACAAAGAAAGGTGTCCATAATGAAAAAAAAAATCTATACATATACCCAGAATTTTTCCTTTTATTTACAAAGTAGTAAACCAAATCCCTGTGTGAACATATATAGCCAATATACTGTAATGCTGCGTATGCCATTTCCCCCTCGCAGGACTTCAAGTTTGGCCACTTTTTCTGACTTAAGTCAAAAGCTACTTTCATCTATATGAACACACGATGGTAGCAGGCCTGTGTAGTCACCCCCCACTTACAGGGAATGGCGGAGAGTAAGGGAAAGGGAGAAAACGAGATGTAACAGAACCTATTCCACCGTCCTTACTCTCACCCACTGCGTATCTCAGAGGTTCACCGCCTGAGCCAGTCTCTACAGGAAACTTGGGCTGTTCTAGAAATGTCTCCACTTAGCTCTCTCCACGAGTAAGGACGGCACCCTAGGAGTGCTTCCGAGGAAACATAATGAGTTCAATCCGAGCATCCTGAAGGAAAAGGAAGTTACTTGAAATGTCTAACTTTAAAACAAGGAGTAGCCGAGGTTTGGGCATGTTCGCGCCCGAGCTCCCGAGAACTTCTGGCACCGTGTGAAGTCTGCGCACTGGCCTCAGCCACAGAAGAGAAAGCCCAAGTGGGAGTCACAGCAGCCGTGGGGCACCTGAAAGCCTGTGCCTGACTGACTAGGGTCCCAGGAGTTGCCAGAGGTGGAAAAGATCTGCCTCTTCCACTACGTGTTTACGCAAGCCACGGCATCCATTTTTTTGAGCCAAATTCCCAAATATTTCTCTGAAAACTACAGATACCCCTCCGTGGACTGTTTTCCAATGTATTTCTCCGTATGGATTTGAACAGCCACAGGTGCGCCTCTTCTCTACAGATCTGTCTCTCTCACACACATACACATAGAAACGTAAACGCACACACAGTCTGCATGGTGGGCCACTCATACCAAAAATAAATACTCTCGTGTCTCTAAATTATTTATAGAACTAATCTTATTTTTGAAATATGTTAATAAATAATCTAAGTGGGGGAGGGAGTTGAAGTGTTTTCTTCTTTTTTGCACTTATGTTGATGGATAGCCACAAAGCGTCATCATTTCATATTACTAAGAAAAAAAAATCAAACCCCAAACTCCAAAACCTAAAAAAGTCCCCCCCGAACCAAATGCCCTCTGTAAATATAGTTTTAAAATGATGAGTAAGCTACTGTACCATCAGCCCCATTTGGTTATATATCATGTTAGTCACTCAGCAGTAGCCAGTCCATGAAATCCTCATGGGTAGTGCAACCAGTTAAAGAGTGTATAAAACATTATACATATAAAAACTCTCACATCCTTTGGATGTTTGCAGTTCATCATAACTTTGTGGTTACCTTTCCGCAACATAAATTAAAAAGAAATCTCACACACACACACACACACACACACACACTCACTCACACAGACCCACATACAGAAACCCCATCATCCAGGCATACACCATCCAGAGAGTGTAGTGCATGGGACTGAGTTCTGTGAGGCACGAAGGGAGTGGTCCCATCCTCAGGGCAGTCCGTCATCTTCAAGGCTTAATGCCACTCGCTGGGGAGACAGAGCAAAGAAATCGCCATTAGACCCACAGGAGCTATTTACTGAGTCCCCACGAGGCAGCAGCCATTCTATTACCTCACAGGCATTGGCTCACATAATCTTCACACTACCCCAAGAGACAGCTTTGTCCTATTTACGTTACAGATGAGGAAACGGAGACTCAACGAGCTTTAACAACACTTGTCCTGGGTCACAAAGCAAGTGGATGAACTAACATTTGAACCCAGACCCCTGTGAATCCAGAGCTGTCGCTTTCTCCAGCATTCTCTGTCTCGTTGTAAAGGAGTGCTGTGGAGATCCCCACTTCCTCAGTCCTTCCTTATAGGATTTTAGGTTTCTTCAACATCAGTGGGTTAGCTCTGGCAAATGTTTACTCCCAGGCCGTTAGCTCCTTGTCTCTAGCTTGTGAGTCACTATTAGGCAGGCGATCTGCCGCGCCCCTCCTAACTGCTTACACAGAATCGGAAGGCGATACAGGTCAATTACACTCAATCCTCTGTCCCTCAACCCTACTTTCTAGTCATTAGATGCTAGATTTCCCCTCACAAATGGCTGTTAGTGGGCTGAGCCCATTAACCCCTGAGCTGGTCTATTCCATTGGAGCAGTGGACAGTGGACTTAACCTGTTTCCTCTACTGACAAGAGTTCTGTTTCTCTAAATATTCTGATGTTCCCCGATTCTCTTAGACTCAGAGAGTTCTATACAAACCCTGAAATCTGCAGACAGTGTCTGAGTTCCCTTCCTTTTCTTCTGAGTGTTTTGTCCTCCAGGCTATACATCTAGCTTTCCCCAACTGGGTCTGTTTGTAATCCTGTTTCCCACTCTTCCATTTCCTGGGTACACTCCTTTGGGCAGACCCCAGTATTTCAGTATCTTTCTCCTACCTAAGTGAATTTGGGCTAACCACTTTACCTCTCTGAGCCTTGGTTTTACCATCTGTCAGATGGGAGGACCTACCACATAGAGTTGTTGAGAAACCAAATGAGATCATCTCTGTAGAGTGCTTAACACGTGTGGGGTCCAAAGTATTCTAGATCAACCTGACCAGCATAATAGAACCAGACTAGCATTTCCCATCTGTGGACAGCCTACAGCCAATTCAAAGTGACCCTGCTGCCTTTCAAATCATCTTTGGGTTATTTGTGGTTTTGCGTGAATGCCACGGCCTTGCTCTACCAGCATAGACACTGGAGACTCTCTTCTTTTGTCCAGTTACCCTCCCACTCTCTCCGAGACAGATCTCTAGACCAAAGGCAGTGGTGGTGGAGCTACCTGAGAGAAGGACGGGGAGGAGAACAGGTTGTTGAGAGATCTGATTCTCAGAGCTCCCAGGCTATTTCCCCCATGGTGTAAGTGGAAAGAACACGGACTTTTGTGTACATACAGACTGGAGTTTTTATCCTGGTCCTGCCACTTTTTAGTTGTGATCCTAGGCAAGTTATTCAAGTTCTCTAGTCTCAGTTTCCTCATCTGCAAAATGGGGCATATCATATCAACTTTATAACGTTACTGTGAAGACTACACAAGGAAATGTACATAAAACACCGAGTCAGGTCCGACACACAGGAGGTTTTCACTAAAAGTCGATTTCTTTCCTCTCCTACTCTATTTCTCTGCTGCTGGCGGGAGCTTATTCCTCGGGCCTCAGATGCCTCCGGAATAGCTCCTCCGGAGGGATTATTTGCTCCTTGGGACAGAATGCCACTTGACACGTGTAGAGTGCTTCGTGACTCACAAAAGCTCTCGCACGTGTGCTCTCTCGCCTGAACGCTATGAATTTAGGAGGGAGATGGAATGGGGGTTATCATTCCCATTTTACAAATAGAAGTGAGCAGAGAGAAGCGACTAAGGCCACAAGGCTACGGCGCAGTGAAACTGGGAGCCAGCTCCTCAGGCTACGCTCAACGCTTCTTCCACTGGGCCCCCACCCCAGTCCGTAAAACTTGGTCCAGTGCCTGTTCGCGTGATTGGCCGAGGTTAAGTCTCAAGGCCACCCGCCAGCCCTCCTCACTTGCTCAACTTCACTTCCCATGCCTCCCCTTCATGAATAATGTGCTTCCGTGGCGAAGGTAGTCTGCTCTGCCCCATACTTGATCATTTCCTCCACACGCCATTTCCTCGGTCTGCAAAGAACTCATCTTTCCTCTTTGCCCCAGCACCCAGCTTACAACGTGCAGCCTTCCAGGACCAGAACGCCTTCTAGGATTGGCTGCACCTGCCTAGGCTCACGCCCTCACTCGCCAGCCCCTCAGACTCAAAGTGGCACTGCCCTACCTTGCACTTGACGACAGGCAGCTCGGAAAGAGGGTTCTTCGGGAGTTGGTGCAGCTGTGACCTTGGTTCCCCCGGCAAGACAAACAGCTCCTTGAGGGCAGGGGCTGGGTCTTCCAGTTCTCTGGTCTCCCCAAGACAGGGCTCTGCCCACACTGGGTGATCAAAGTTGCTGATTGCCTGACAGGGGGATGGACTGGATGACCTAGGAGGTCACACTCAGCCCCCTGACTCTGCTATGTGACCATGACATCTGCTTCAGACACTTTGTGGTCCTTGCTCCCCCAACAAGCTAGGTCCTATTGTACCCCTTAGCCTTTGCACATGCTTCTTTCTGGAATGCCATTTTCCTCCTTCTCTTGCCAAAAAACTGCTGGTAACCTTTCAAGGCTACTGTTCATCTATCACAGCCTCCGTGAGACATTCCCTGCCTGGTTTCCCAAACAGAATTAGCAGCTCCCTTGTTGATGGTCCCACAGCATTTGTCCAGCAAACGTGTACTGGGAGCCAGCTACGCTGTGTTAGGCACCAGGGAAACAGATGAGTCAAATGATCCTGCCCTCAAGTTCACAGTCTAGTGGGGAGACCAATGAGCAAAAAGACAAGTTGACTACAGTGTGACAGGTGCTGTGACGGAGAGAGGCTGTGGAAGAACAAAGAAACCAGGGAAAGCTTCCTGGAAGAGAGACTCCTGAGCTCCACCAATGCGCAACGCACACAGCTATACAACAGTTAGTGACTCTCACCCCCACCAGCGCCTCGGAAGCGGGTACATTCCTTCCTTCCTTGTGAAGCCCCATATCCAGGGCCGCGCTTGGCTCGCAGCCAGCATACAGCGTTTGTTGAAATGAATACATTTGAATTGCATGGCCACAGTTACCCTTCCAGGCCAAGGGTTCTGAAGACTTACTCAGCAGGAAGAAACACATTTGGCTTCTTTACCTTAGGAAGAGCCTCTAGCTACGAGGTGGTCCTGATACATTTCCACCCCAACCACCCACCCCAGCATTTCTGTGTCCCCAGGGCCTAGAATAGTGCCTGGCGCATGGTAGGTTCTTGATAAATGTTGGAAGGAAGGAAGGAAGGAAGGAAGGAAGGAAGGAAGGAAGGAAGGGAAGAAGGAGAGGGAGGGGAGAAGGGAGGGGGAGGGAAGTAGGGCGGGGGGCAGGGAAGGAAGGAATTCTTGCAGCAAGCCATACTCACTGCAGGATAGACATGGCCGATCTGAGCAGTCCTCCCTATGTGCAGCTCATCTTCGTCCTCTTCTTCCGTGGTTTTCCTGTACACTGGGTTGTCAAAATTCATGCTTTTGGTGTTCTTCCGCTTCCAGTTTCTCCAGATCAGGTAGCCACTCACGCACAGCAGGGCTATTACCGCTGTGGAAAGGGACACCGCGCACGCTGAACTTCCAGGAGCCTCTGGAAGCCTCTGTCCGTGCCTGTCTCACCCCCTCTCCAACTTTCCTGCCCCTTGTTCCTCAGGCTGTTCTGCATGTCTTTTTTCTGCTGCTTGGAAGCCCTTCTCCTATCTGTTCCTTTATTAACTACCCATCTTTCAAGATGCAGCTCAAATGCAAAGTCCCCTCCACTTCTTGAGGAACAGTCAGTTGCTTGCTCCCGTGTGTCCCCAGCCCACAGTGCTGTACTGTCTATGTGTGTACCCCCAGCTAGCCCGAGCTCTTTGTGGGCACGGATGGTGTCTTTATCTCTCTGCCTAGCTCAGTCACATGTACTGAGCGAATGAGTGAATTTCTTCACCACACCCTTGTCCTAATGCTGCTGCTTCCTCGGGATTCTCTGAGAGAACCACTCTCTCCCAAAATGGAGGGTGGATGGTGGGCTGGGGTGTTTCTTTCCAAAGCTGGGGCTCTGCAAGAAAAGGAGCATCTCTAAAAGGGGACACAGCAGGGAGACACTGGCTCTGAGTTGCAACCGATGAATGTATTACGAGTAAAGGAGGAAGTTCTTTAACACAGTTGGGCAAAAATGGGGCAAGCAGCTTCAGGAGATAGTAGGCGATCACTGGCAGCTTTCAAGAGGCGGCTGATGACAGGTATGCAGGCTGCTAGAGAGGGAGTTTACTTGGTAAGACTGTGATCATCGATACTCATTAAAGATAGGAACAAGGCAAGGATACCTATCGTCGCCACTACTATTGTGTTCCAGAGACTGAGCTCTGCCGTGAGACCAGATCGGGAATGGAAGAAGACACACAGGGGAGGGGGAGAAACCAAAGTGGTTTAGTATTATCAGTTCTGCACGTTCAGAAAATCTTGGAAAAGCAGATGAAAAACTATTAGAAATAACGTCAGTTCATCATGAATTAACATAAAAAGTCAATAGCGTTCTTATTAATCAGCAATAACCAATTAGAAAATGGAATGGCATAAGAACACATTCACAGCAGCCCAACGAAAAACTGCAAAATACCCGGAATCACCTAACAAGAAATGCGCACGTCTTGGGGCACCTGGGTGGCACAGCGGTTAAGCGTCTGCCTTCGGCTCAGGGCGTGATCCCGGCGTTATGGGATCGAGCCCCACATCAGGCTCCTCCGCTATGAGCCTGCTTCTTCCTCTCCCACTCCCCCTGCTTGTGTTCCCTCTCTAGCTGGCTGTCTCTATCTGTCGAATAAATAAATAAAATCTTTAAAAAAAAAAAAAAAGAAATGCGCAAGTCTTATTTGACCTATACAACTTTACAGAAAGATGTGAAAGAAGGTTCAGATAAATTGGGAGATGTGTTATGCTCCTGGATGGCAAACTTTGATACTGTAAACATGTGAATTCTCCCCACAGCAACTTATATATCTAAAGTATAAGATTCCAGGATATGCTTTTTTATAGAATTAAGATGATTCATCTAGAAGAGAAATTGAAAAAAATCTAAGAAAATACTGTAGGAACAAAAATGCCCTATTAGGTGTGAAAACCTAGCGTGAAGTTGTTCTCCCAGTTTATAGGAACAGACAGATAATGGGTGAAGGACAATGAACAGCCCAGAGGCAGGTCAAAGTAGGGACAGGCATGTAGTTTATAATAAAGATGATGATTCAAGTCAGAGGGATGGATTATTCAATAATGGTCTTGGGAAAATGAAAGAGGCCTGTAGGAAAAAAATAGTTAAATCTCTACCCCACACCATACTCTAAGATAAATTCCAAATGGATTACTGTCTACGTAAAAAACAGTGCTTAGTAGAAAAATATATGGGGAGATACTGTAGTAATTTACAGTGAGGCAAAACATGAAACCTAGAAATCATAACACGAAAGATGAACAGACTGGATACTTAAGATTTTTAAATTTCTGCGTGGCAAAAAGTACCACACGCGTATTTAGAAATCAAGTGGGTGTATGGGAGAGAATATCTGTAACGTGTATTACAAAGGTTAAATATTCATTATGTATAAATATTTCTACAAATAAGACCAAGAATCAACAGAAAAACAAGACAAGACTGTGAATAAGCCATGCATTAAGGAGGAAATGTAAATGGCCATTAAGCTTATGAAAAGACACTCTATCTCAGGGAGAAATGCCAGGGAGAGAATACTCGTCTTCCACCCCTCAGAAGAGCAGACACTAAAAATATTAATTGTATCAGAGTGGGTTTTTTTTTTTTAAGATTTGATTTATTTATTTGACAGAGAGAGAGACAGCCAGCGAGAGAGGGAACACAAGCAGGGGGAGTCCACTCACTCTGCTCCATCAGCCCGCCATAGTCTCCCCATCATCTTTACTGTTAAAGCCTTTCAAGGCCAATTCAAATGGCATCTTCTCCGGAAGTACCATTCCCTCTCCTCCGCAGGGCATCACGCTGCTATTACAGCGCGCTGGAATACGTATTAACACCTCTCTTGTATCACTTTTTATGACCATGTCGGGTTAAAGACCGAAAGCTCTTCAAGTCTTCTTCCTTTTTCTTCCCTGGATCCTTGGCACTCAGCACAGCCCCTTGCATGGTGCAGAAGTTTTGAAAACATCCGCTCACTGGCTCACCCCCACACTGGGGATTTCTAGGATAAACGGGCAAAGTCCTCGCCCCTGAGGTGCCCGTGGGCAAGCAAGGGAGATCCAGCTAGGACTGGGCCATCGCAATTCGAAGACCGCACCACGAGAGGAGACTGGTACAAGAGACGGCATATTCAGGATACTATGTGAACAGCGGGGTGGGAGAGAGTAAATCAGCCTCCGTGGTTCTCTGTGAGGTTTAACCAAAGGTTATATTTTGGCCATACTGAACTTCTAGTTCCAAACGCACCCCCACCCCACCCTCCCATGCTATCTCCCCTTCCTGGCTTTGCTTCATGCTGTTTTCACTGCTTGGATTGCTCTGGATTCTTCTTCATTGGGCTGACTCGACGTGAGTCATTTCCTTTCATTTCCACTAGGAGACCTTCCCTACCCGCTTCCCTTCTCTTCCAATTCCAAGTTAAGTACTTCCTCTGGACCGCCTGTGGCTTAACGTCCGACTTCCCATGTCATAGTCAAACTATCCGTTATGTGCGTCCCTCCGACGAGACTAAACTTTTGGAGGACAGGAACCATGTCTTATTCATTTTTTAATCACCTTCTCTCCACTTATCACAGAGTCTGGTACATCGCAGCTGCTTGATAAATGTTTGTTAAAAACCAAACAGAAAGAAAGCAAGACAGCATGATTGACTAAAGGAATGGCAAGCAGCGCTCCTCATTAATTTCCTGCCGTGTGCCAGCCACTGCCAGGAGCTGGGGAGAGTGGCGAGCAGGACAGGCACCAGGCCTGTGCCCATGGAGCCGACAGTTCGCCTTCACATGGCTAGCATGTGCCGCGTGAACGCTGCGGAACAGGGAGGCATTGGGACGGTTGCCTGGGGCCAGGTCCTGAAGGGCCTTATGTGCCAAGCTAGGAAACCAAAGGACAGCACTGGGAAGGGGGCAGGAAGGCTGCCGGGGCAGAAGAAGTCTCTGGGCCACAGTTTCCTCAATGGGACAGGTCAGTGTGTTAAGCGCCCTGTGCTAGAGCTTTTCCCCAGAGCCTGAGCACCGTTTCTCTCGTCTCCCCAGAGACCTGGGGCCACACTCACCCATGGGCACGAGGATCCCGATGACCGCAGCAGTGACTGTTGAGCCCATCTTGCCGCCTTCATTCCCATCTGCAAAACACAAACATGCAGAACGATGCTCCATCACCGTGAGCCCAAGTCCTTGCTGGCCTCAAGCTGTAAGAACTACCCAACTGCCTCTTGCCCTCATTCCAAAGTGAGGATCCTGGCTAATGCCCAACAATTCGGTCTTTCCAGATCCCATCGAAACTCCCGTGACGTGAGCAGGACAGAGGTTATCTTCATTTCACACACGGGGAAACAGACTCTTACTGGGGTCCTAGGGCCTCTCACAGAGAAGCTGCAGAGCTGGGACCCAAACCCAGGACGCGTGCCCGAGTCCTTTACCCTTCCCACAGTGCCACAGTGCCGGGAAGTTGGGGGGCGGGGTGCCTGGCGGAGTGAACACTTAGGTCTCCATGTTGCCGACTGACTGAGGCTGCTGCCTTTTCCAGGCAGTATCTATTGCTTTGTCTCCATTGTTTGGGTGGTCTGTCTGTCCGTCTGCATTATCGGCTTATTTTCCGTAAGTAATTACAATGGGACGCACTAGAACGTAGTGGAACCAACAGCACAGGCTCCTGGGGTCAGACACCCTGGGTTCAAATCCCAGCTCTCCCACTCGCTGCTTGTGCAGGCAAGTTGCCGACCTCCTAGGGACACTGTGAAGGTGAAGGGAGATAATTCACGTAGAGTGCTTACTTAGCCTGGTGCCGGGCACAGCCTTGCCTGATTCAAAGGGGGGGTGAGTAGGATGGGGGTTGTTTCGAGGCCTAAATAAAGTATATAAAAGCATATTCTAAACTGAAGAGTGCTGGGAAAATGTACCATCCTTTCCACTCTAACAACCATTTTCATGAGAACATCTGCACAGCACTTTTCAGTTTAGAAAGCAGTTCTCCGGGATGCTGGCGACGGCCCTCTGAGGCACGGCGGGGAGCTACCCGCTGCATTTGCTCTAGGAGGGCAGGGGATCGCCTGGCAATAGCCCGGATGCCAGCCTGCAGTGTGCCCATTCCTCCCAGGTGCTCTAAGGGAACCTAAGCGGTAAGGGGAGCAAAGGGGGGGACCGCTTGGGAAGCCTGCTGCGGCACCGCCTACCCCCTCGCCGCGCACGAGCCAGCGCTGGACAGAGAGAGTCAGACCTGGAGCAGCCGGAGGCCGGGGCGGGGGGGGGGGGGGGGGAGGAGACCCCGAGCTCGGAGGCTCTGCCCCACCTGAGAGGGACAGGGTCTCACACACGTGCCACCTGCCTCTCGGAACTTTAGGCCGAGCGCTCCACTCCGCAAAGCCAGCTTCTGCCGGCAAGATGGGCCCGACGAGAAGGCGCTACCAGGCTGCTTGGTTTCTGGGCCACATACGGGAAAAAATTTAAAAGATGGTTCATCTTCTTATGTGAACTCGCCCTGGCAGGTGACTCAATTAAAAAGGTATTTGCTGGCTAATGAGACAGAACATTTCTAGCAGTGACAAGTACGGCTCCCAATGATTTCATAAGCGCTGAACTTAATTCTTTTCATAGGAAGAGGCACAAGCAGACCACAGTGACGGATATTACTATCTGGGGAGCCGGCTGAGGGGGCTAAGAACAGAGACCAGAGCTTCTGAGGTTTCCAGATCCGAGGGACACCCCCTCATCCACACGCCCCGTGGCCGCAGAGGCTGGGTACGCGATGCTTTGTTTACGCCCTCCTTTGTCTCTCCAGGCAATCTCGGGAGGCAGGTGGGGGAAGGATAATTATCACTCCCACTTTGTAGGTGAAGAAACTGAGGCTCAGAGATAGTGGCTCAGAGAAGTGGCTTCCCACAAGACCCTCTACAAGTTCGGGGCACCTGAGACTCAGTCATAGGCGGGCACCTCCACCTGCTTCCTCAGAGAGGTCTAAGATCCTGCTTTGGTACGCTCTCGTCTTCCACGTATCTCCCCTCCCTGCACTCCCCCCCTACCCCACCCCAGCCTGGTCCTGGCTTCCCGAAGGCCCCTTCCGGGTCACAAAAGAACTGGGAACTCATTTCCTTACAGTGCTGGGAGTGGTTGCTGGTCGCAGGGCTTGGGGTAGATGGCTTGACGCTGGGAGCCCTGGGGCCACTAGCTGAGCCTGGGACCGCCGCTGCCAGGCTCGGTGTCTCTGTGCTGTGGTTCTGGTGGGTGAGGCTGTGGACGGTGGCCCCGGGGGCTCTCGTGGTGTCGGCTAGCGTCCTTGCTGTGGTAGGAGCTAACGTCGTAGTTGAGGTAGATTGAGGTGCTGGAGGGGAAATGCCACGGAGGTCACTTGGACAGAGAATTCTCTTGCTTTATGCCTAACTTACTGCCTCTATGAATTACACTTACGAAGTCATCCTCCAGGCTCGGCTCAAATGCCACTTCCCTAAACCTCCCTAAACCTCCTGCATGGGCTCTGACTTTTTCTTGAGCTGCATCCCCACACATTGATTTGATTAAGACGAGTCATTGAAACAAGGCTATAGAATTAGGTGTGGGCAAGAGCACTGTAAAAGACTGGGAGAGGGAGAAATCATATAAATCCGGAAGGATTTTACACGCCTATTGTTACACTGCTAAACTGAAATTCTCACTCCGCTTTAAACAACTGAACCTGGAAATCACAATGCATAAATCTGATGAGCAGATTTGTGCTCAGACCAAAGGCCTTGGCCCTGGATCAAGACAGGACAATGAATATAAACTTATACAGCTGAAGTATTAACTGTTAGTCCCAATCATATCACAAAAGGGCTTCTGTGTGTTCACTTCTAGGTGAGGAATAGGCAGGCTCATAGTCACCTGCATAGAAACAGTAACCGAAGCCATAGGGATCAAGGGTTCTTGATTTCAGGTCTTCAAGGGGCTCCAGAAACGCCCCCAAACTGAATTTAAAATGTTGTATGTATATGCTCATTTTTCTTGGAAGTGAGAAGAGAAAGCCTTGGAAGGACCCTTGGGAGACACCAGCATTCTAGGAAAGTAAAGAAGGCAACAAGCAGCCAGAAAAGACAGACAAAAACCGGAAGCATATGGCGTCCCAGAAGCCAAGGGAGGAGTTTAGCAGGAGGGGTCTCGCACAGCCAGGGGCCAGCCCCTGGTGGTCTGCTTACCTCGGTAGCACCTCTTCATGTCTGGGCCCAGCCACATCGTGTCAGGACAGGCACACGTGTACTTGGGAGAGGGGCTGGAGATCTGGGGAGCAGGAAGGCACAGGTACTCACAGCCGCCATTGGGCTGGGCACTCAGCTCGCAGGCATCTGCAGCTAACCGCACAGAGAGAGAGAGAGACAGAGAGAGTGTTGGAGCGGAGCAAAAACAAGACATGCCAAGTCCTCCCTTCTCCCGAGGATGAGGCCCTTCCCAGTCGGCACGGTCCAAAAACTTTCTCTCCTACTTTTATTGGGCACCTCCCAGCCTTGTAACCGGTGTTTTACCCCTCCCCCCCTTCCTTCAGTCCTGACGGCAACTCTGAGAGGGGGTGCATGCCCCAGAATGACAGATAACAGACGCCTAGGCTCACAGAGCACAAACTGGTCAAAGTTACAACTCCAGCGATTTTACAGCCGGAATTTAAACTGAGGCCTGTCGGATTCCAAGGTCCGTGTTTCCCTCCCATGCCATGTGCCATGTCTGTTCCTCATTTAAACTTCCAGGTCTTAAGGAGGGCATGTGTTGTGATGAGCCCTGGGTGTTACGTGTAACTGATGACTCGTTGAACACCACACCCAGAAACTAATGATGTACAGGGGCTGATTGAACATAATCTACAAACAAACAAACCTCCAGGTCTAGAATCGGCACCAAGCTCATCTCCTCTCTCCCCCGGCGGCCACACCTGCGTTACAGGTGGACGGGGCACTATGTCCTAGCAATAGAGCAGGGGGCACCCAAGGAGCAGGATTCCCGGCTTCTGGTCCCAACCGACGAGCCGGATTGCTCCACGGCCCTAGGACACATTCGCTTATACTGCTGCAAAATGGGTACGCATCATAAAGGAGAGGCGACGTGCTCCCTCACGGCAGGAGGAGCTCTTGGAATCGGACAGACCTGAGTGTGGGTTTTAGTTCCTCTCTGAGCCCATTTCCTAAATGAGAACAGGAGGACCCGCTCTTCGTAGGTACAGATAGGACTTTATATGGTTTTTATATCCGGCCTTATTTCACCAAGAGCTGAAGGGAAGTAGGTAAAATGTGTGAGAGCAAAGCCCCCTCCCAACGAGAAGGGCTGCTGCCACGTGTCCCGTTCCATGACCATGCACGCGGCCTGACCAGTGCTGGCAGAGGGCGCGGGCAGGCGACCCGGCGTCAGGCAAGGCTCACCTCTTGGCTGCTTCAGCTCATGGAAGATGACAATGTCATGTGGGTTATTGAGGTTTTCAGCGAGGACGGAGATTTCCAAGCCATTGAGCCGATTTGCACTGAAAATGGCCTCATTCTCCAGGTCTGTCCAGAACACCTTGTCCTGTGGGGGTACAGATGCAGAGGATGGGAGGCCTAGAGCCTAAACCCTTGCCTTCAGTCTGAGGGCCTGGCTCCAAACCACCACAAGAACTGCCCTGACATCTCCCCTGAGCTCTCCTGTCCACGGATTCACAAGGCGGGGGGGCGGGGGGGGGTGTCTCTCAGCCTCTAATCTGTGGCAGACATTCTAGTTCCTTCTGTCACAGAGGGTTATTTGTTGATTTTGTGCTTTGGCCTGAAGACTGCTCATTAATGCTGAGTAGGCCTGCTTCCGGGACCCAAGAGGAACCCAAGGTTGGGTCTCGATGGCTACTACCATTCCTGGGGCCTGGGACCAAGATCGGAGGGGACGTATGAGCTACCGAGGACTATTTCCTGATAGGTCTTCCTACAGCCTCCGGGAACACACGAGTATGCCTCCAACGCTTTGTCCGTATTAGCCTACAGATGCGTCTGCAGGCAAATCCAGAAGGACAGGTGCGGCCACGGAGCTTCGTGCACAGATCTGGACACATACCCGTGGAAGCACACTTGCACCGGAGCAGACACTCAACCAAGTCTTGGTATAAGTGTTCACATACTCACAAGCACCAGCACGTACAGAAACGCACGCTTGTAAATGCATTTGTGTATACACATGCACGTACGCTTTGCACGCACATGCCACACATATGCACAAGCACATACACGTGTGTCTGAACACACCTGTCTTTCGAAGCAGGGGCTGCACCTGGAGATGGGGCTTTCCCCACAATTTCAGAGCCGTGCCGAGTGATGTCACTCCAAGCAAATATGGCCAATACCCACCACAGATGACTGTGCCCTTGCTTTCCCTCCCCTTGGTGGCAGAGTTAGTTTAGGGGAAGAGATCGATGTGCTGAGACGTTGGCTGGTTCTGGGTTCCTCGTTCCCCAAGGAGAAAGGTTGTTAGGGTCAGAATACAGGCACAGGAGGGGCTGGACGCTTCACCCCCGAGCTCCGTGAACACCGAGATAATGTCTGATTCACTCTACGACCCCCGGGGCCAGCAACGGTCAGTGGAAGCGTGCTGAACTGAATAGCATCTCTCAGGCTATTTCCGACAGTAGACTCTCAGGGAATGTATGTTCCTTCTTCCCTCCGTCCCTTCATTGGGTACCTTCTGTATATGGGGGTTCAGTGCCAGGTGCTGAGGGTACCGGAGGAAACACACGTGGTCTAGCAACTTACCTGTGACGAGTGCTCTGAAAGCGGTCTTGGGAAGGAAGCACACGACAGGCTGCCAGGCCTCTGTGTGCAGGCAGCTCGCACACCGCGTACACGCAAGTCAGCTGGCTTCCCTGTCCCTTTGTTTCCACCTGGACAAGTCTCAGAGAGCCATCCTATTTGAAAAGCCTTTTCTAGGCTTCAGCTTCTGCTAGGGCCATGTCTGCCCTCCCGGGCTCACCTCAAACACAGCTATCCCAAATGGATGGCTCAGGAAGTCAGGGGAGGAGATCAGCATCTTCCTGTTGCCTCCGCTGAGGTCAATGCTGGACAGCTGGTGAAGCTTGGAGTCTACCCAGTACAAGCGCTGGTTCAGCAAATCTTGGGGAGGAGAAAGGGGACAGGGGATCAGGTCTTGAGTCTGGGATGCCAACCAGGATCTCTGCTCCTCTCTGCCCACTTCCCTACCCACGTTTCTGAGCCAGGCCTCCGACGGAGGCCAGACTGGGACAACCATCTAGAAATGCAGGCACGGGCACTATAAGAGGATAGAAGCAAAGACCCATGAGCTGCAGATGGTAGTCAGCACCAGGTAGTGGGACAGGCCCCCAATCCAGGGAAGGCAGGTCTCACCCAGGGTGATTCCATTGGGCCATTCAATGTTGTCTGATACCAGTGTTTGCCGGTCCACACCGTTGAGCCCAGACTTCTCGATCTTGGCCTGGTACCCCCAGTCAGACCAATACATGAACCTAAAAGAGAGAAGCACTCAACTGGGCTTTTTGTCAGGGGATGGGGTTAGGGCGGTCTGGGTCACAGGGCTCACTGACTCACTGAATGTACAGATCATGCTCAGCGGGGGCTGGGAAGGCCTCTGAAATCCATGGGAACCATCAAACCTAAGAGTTAGCCGTTGTGTTAGCTTCCCCTCATCCGAGAGCCTGGGGAAGCCTGTATTCCCCGAGTGTCCACCCAGCCTCAGCCGAACAGCCTCTGAGCCCCTCTCTCCCACTCTGGCAGCCCTGACCGGAGCTCTAGAGGCCAGAGCAGGAGAGGCCCTCGTCAACCCTCTCTTACTTTCCTTGTCTGCAGAGGGGAAAGTGGGCGGCTTACCCAGGGTACACTGCTAGAACTTGGCGCAGGGTTTCTCTCTCTTCTTTCTTGAACATTTATTGAGTACCTGCTGTGAGCCAGGCAGTGAGCTGAGAAGTTTCGCCTCATGTATTTACAAATGCAGCCATCACTGCCCCTCTAATCTGTCCCTCTAGAGCAGGGAAATGAACTCTCAAAATGGAAATAAGGTGTCACTCTCTGGCTTTTAAACTTTATGGTGGTTTCTCCTATTGCCCTTAAAAGAAAAACCCAAATCCTTCTCACAGCTGACAGAACTCTGCCCGCTCAGGCCTCTGCATGCCTCTTTGGTTGTCTCTCCCGTCACCACCCTGCCCTTCCAAACCCCACACGTGCCCCAGGGGAGCTCCAGGGCACCAAGCCTTTGTCAGACAGGCCTTCGCAGAGCCTCGGGCCTCCACCGGCCCCCGGGCTCCTTCTCAGTGTGAATGTCTTTGCAGGACAGAATCTTTCTCTGTAAGGAGGTTCGCCCTGTTATTATCTCTGAAAGCACCGGTTCTTGCCTTCCTCGCCCTTAACAATCAGTTATTTCTGTGTGCATTTGGGCGGTGTGGTGTATTTTACTCTCTATTTCCCCACTAGTCTGCAAGCCCCACTGAGGGCAGGCTCGCCGGTCTTGCTCCTCACTGTGTACCTGGCAGGTAGCTCCTGGGTGACCCACAACAGGTTCCTATTTAATATTTGTTGGACAAAGTAATGTTTTCATTCTAGCCCTACCAGAGCCTCCGGAGACTCTCATTATTAGTCCCATTTTATAGATGAGTAAATTGTGGCTCGGAGGGGTTGACTTCCCTCAGATCACACTGTTAATAAGTAGTGGAGGCAGCCTTCACATTTATATACAAATACAAGCTGAACTCTAGAGCCTGGAGGCTTTGTTCCCCCCCAGGCTGCCTCTGATGACACCTGGTGTCAGGCCAAGGCTGACTTGGGGCTGGGGGGGCTCAGTGGTTGCCCTGGATACCTTCTGGTAGCGGCTTCGGCGTCACTCTCTACCCATCCCCATTCTGCTCCGTACACCAAAAACCCGACCCGTGTGAGAACCACCTCAGAGGGCTTGGCGCCCCAGCTTTCTGGCTTCCCGTTGCGTTCCGCGCAGTGTCTGAGCAGGAGGAGGGAGGGACTGAGGGCAGGGTGCTTGTTTCAGAGTCCTCTCTACAAAGTCGCCTCGGGCTGGCTACTGCTCTCAAGGTGACCCTCTTTCCTTCCCAACCCAGGTCCCCCTCCCTGGCCCTGCCCCTCAGGCGAAGGGCTGCTAACGGGCACTGTTAGGGACAGTGTCTCAGACGTCGCCCACGCCTCTGTAAACAGTCCCCTTGGTAAGCTCTCCCCAAATTCTCTGAATTTGGGTGTGCGGTGGGTCTCCTGCTGGGACGCGGACAGATCCACGCCGGACCGGAGATGGGCTGGGTGTAACTACGTGAGGGGGAACACACAGGGAGCAGAGCTGCGGCGGGGGTTAAGTGAGACGACTTGGCATCAGTAGGGTGCCCGGTCCTGTGCTGGGCGCTCCTACGCATGCTCCTTAAAGCACAGCCGTCGGTCCCTGCCCAAGGCCTCACACGTTCTGTCAGGAGCCACCGTGGTCCCCAGCCACCCTCACTGGAGGAAGAGGGTTTTCTTATCTCCGTTTAACAATGAAAGAAACAGTAATAGGAATTTGACTACAGCTGCTGAGAAACCGTGACTTCCTGGGACATCCCTCCTGAGGAAGCGAGGGAAGAGGCCTGCTCTGTTCAGGCCCCCAAAATGGAGGTGTGGCCAGAGCCAGGCAGGCTGGGTGGTGAGGGGCCCAGAGAGTGTGGGCCCAGGGGTGGGCAGCCTGGAGCAGAGCAGACCCAGTGATCTTAGTCCTCATTATCTTACTGGCGGTCCTGCAGGGCAGGGAGCAGACATGTTTGATTAACTCCAGAAGTCAATGGAGAAAGTCAAAGTTAGGCAGATTTGCAGATATGAGGGGAAAAAAAATTCTAAACACTCTCTAGTGGGCAGAGCTGCCCTGAAATGCAACGGCCCCGGTAGGAAATAATGAGCTCCCTGTCCCCGGGAGCGTGGGAGCGGCCACCAGACGCCCACCTGGATGCGGCAGCCTGAGGAAAGGCTCCTGCGCCACGAGCTTCTACCAGGCAATCTCCAGAGCCCAACTCTCCTCTGAGATGCACTGATTCTATGATATGATGAGCGAGTGGCGGAGTCCAGGAGAGCCCTGGTGACCAGTGCCCAAAGAACCCTTGGTCAGGGGTTAATAGTCTGAGGGGCCCACACAGACTTTCTTCCCTTGGGCTGTCTGAGTGGCCCAGGGTCTTCCAAAGTACTCCAGATAGTTCTTACCACAGACACATGAGGACTGAGTGCCTACGGTGGGAGAATGGGAAGTTTGGGTGCGACACTCACCCTCTCAGGGGGTCGACAGCAATGGCCCGGGGTTCACTGAGGTCACGGCTGAAGAGAGTGCAGCGGCGGCCACCATCGATTGTGGCCACGGAGATGGTCTTGTTGCCCGAGTCAGTCCAGTAGATGTGCTTGTGGACCCAGTCCACCGCCAGGCCCTCTGGAGAGTGCAGCTGCTCATCGACGAGGACCTCCTGCTCTGCCGGGTCGCTGGCCTTGTCCATGTAGGCGCTAGGAGCAACCAGAGCTGGCCGTGGGGCAGGTGCTCCACCCACGGGTCCATCTGGAGCTGCCCGGGCACCCTCCCCCCCTCCCCTTGAGGCCATGGCAGTGGCTGGTTTCTCTTCCACACATTCCCTGGGCCACCAGGGGCAAGCATACGGGCTTGAATCAGCCACAGCCCCTGGCCTGGAGGAGCTCAGTTTAGTGGGAGACAGGGATTTATAGCCAGGTAATCAGTACAAGATGATTGCGGAAAGCATCGGAGACTCTAACAGCCGAGAAACGAAGACTCTGTTATCCTGGAGGACTGGAGAAGGCTCTGTAGTTGAGGCCTGAACGACTAGCTCACCAGGAGCACAAGGAACAGAAAGCAGAAGGAATAGCACATGTGAGCGCTATTCCAGAGTGTGCGTTCTGGACAGTGAGGCATCTGGTGGGGGTAGAGCTGAGTATGCGGGATGCAGACTGGGATAAGTGTAGGTAGGGGCCGCATCCTGACGGGCTCTGCAGGCCATGCTAAGCAGTCAGGATTTCAGTCTGGGGGGAGGAACGGAGCAGGTGAGAGGTCATGGTCAGATAGGCATGTTGGATCACTGTGGCGCTGACGCACTGGAAGGGGAGGAAATGGAGGCAGGGAGACTGGCCAGGGGACCATCACAGCGGCCGGGTGAGGGATGAAGAGAGTCTGCAGAAAGGCTGTGTCCGTAAGAATGGAGAGAAGGGGCTAAGAACACAACAGACACTCAGGAGGCAACACTACCAGGACTTTCTGTCTCCCAAATGCTGTTTTTCCCAAGGCTCTCTCCTCCCCCACGTCCTCCCTCTGGTTGATTAGATCCATAGTACCCACTGCCACCCATAACCCTGACTCTCCCATCCTGACCACTCTTATACGCCCCAGACTGTAAAGCCAACTGGCACTCCTTGGATGTCCCACAGACACCTTGAACTCAACACATCCCAAACTGCCCACCCGCATTCCCCTCCCCTCAACCAGCTGGAATGGCCAACACCCCCATCCAGCCCCATCTCAGAGAAGCAGCACCACCCACGAAAGCTCCCGAGCCAGAAATCTGAAACTCCCAGAATGCACCTCCTTCGGCCCCATATCCAGTCTGTCATCAAATCCAGCCTCTTACAGGCATAACTGGGGGGTAGACATGGCTCTGGCTGCTTCTGTGTGTGAGTCTAAACTGAGTATGTGTCTGCATCCATCCATCCATCCCATCATTCTTTTAACAGTCTACCCCGTGCCTGGTCATTGGCAGTCCTGCCACATGGATCTCAGGACAAAGAAAGGACAAGGTGTCCAAAAAGGGGCCCAGACATGTAGGGAGGCAGACTTGTGGGATTTGAGAAAGACCTACAAGAGGACCTCCTTGTGTGTGTAAGGGGCCTTCTGGAGAGCCGAAGTCCACTGACTATGGTGTCAGAAAAAGTAAAAGTAGGGGTAGTGCTACCTGAGAAGAGTTCCCTGACACCCCAGATTGGGTAAGAGGCCCCCTCTGTGCTTTTCTCTCAGGATCAGCATAATAGACATCACTATATTGTGAGTGTGGTCCTCCGGGCAGGACCAGGTCTGAGTCATCTTTGACTGAGTTATCCTGAGTCATCCCCACGATCCAACACGCGGATATGTGAGCTGCTTTCAAAGTCCTCACTAAAGCCAGAGCTTCTTCCTTCCTGGCCTGGTGGAGCGGTCCCTGTGTCTTGCGCGGTCCCGCAGGGCCACCAGAGGTCAGTCAAAGCCCAGGGGGGTGGGCTCAAAGCGGCTCTCCCCACAGAGCTCTCTGCCTAGGCCAGCCCGGGAAGGAGAAGGTCTGGCAGTTCCATATCCACTGTGATCCTGCATCCCTTCCTAGGTCCCAGTCTGTCCCAGGGGATCCTGGAGGCGGAGGGGGCCCAGAGGCCACCCTTCCTCTCCTCCTGTCAGGCCCCTGGCCTGGCTGCAGGACACCTGCCACTGCTCACCTGTAGATCTTGCGGTAGGAGAGGTCACACCAGTAGATGCGGTTGGTGGCAACTTCGACATCCAGCGCCACGACGTTCTTGAGCATGGGGATGAGGCGCGAGTAGTCCCGCTTCACCAGGTCTATCCTCCGCACCTCGTGCCGGTTCGTGAAGATCAGCGACGGGCTTCTGCCAGCTGCCGTGCAGGAAGGTTGAGAGAAAGGATCAGCGCGAAAGGCGAGGCTTCAGGTGCAAAGTACCATGTATAACAGAAGGATCTGTACTCTTTTTATTAGACACAAACTCCCCCCAAATCCTGTACGTCTCCTCATCTCCTCCTTAGGCCTTCTGTGGTGTGGCCCCAAGCTCCCTGTCTAGCCTTGCCACTCACCCTAACAGCCCTGGACTCCAGCCACCAGACCACCTATTATGACCTAGCCACGGCAGAGCCTGGCTGCCTCGCGCCTTTGCTCAAGTGGTCCCCTCTACCTAGAATGCACTGCCCCCAGCTCCCCTGCTTAGGGCCCCACTGCAATAGTTCACAATGGGGCAACGTGAGCACTACGTGTTTCAGAAAGGGCAGAGTGTGAGGGCAAACATCAGAACTAGGGTGAGATTTAAAAGAGGAGATGCAGTCTCAAACTCCCCTCCCTGAACACGGAGTCTTTAGTTTATGCAGAATGTGTCTGGGGACAAGACAAGAGAGGAAGCTTCAGAGGCTGGCAGGGGGAAGGGTCCTGTGAGCTGGGTGTAGAGTTCGCACTCGACTCCGGAACAGCAGCAGGGGTGGGGTATGTGTAACACGCAGCACAGATTACACGTGCAATGGAGACGACGCACGACCACCCACACACACACAAAAGCCATTTTCAGACTTCGGAGGCTATTTTAGGAAGATCACTAGTGACCGAGACCTTCCTGGCTACTCAGTACGAGGGCGACTACCCCAGAGGCCTGTGAGGACCAGCGCTTAACCCCGCTCTCACTCCTCCAGCCTGGTTTTAGGTGAGTCGGGCCACTCCCAGCTACCAACACCTGTACCTGGAGCTGCCTGGGCCTCCTCCCCCCGTTTTCCAGCTGACACTCCTGCAGGTCACCTGGTCCCCGTCACCGTGCATCTGTGCCAGGCTAATGAGTTCCCTGGGGGCTGGGCAGGACCAGCACAGAGCCCTGCGGGGCCTGGGCCTGTGACCCATGTGTGGTGATGGGTCAGGGGAGCGGGGAGAGGGAGGAGGTGGTACCGACAGAGAGTCCAGAGAAACAGAGCTCCGGGTGCAGGAAGGAGAAAGAAGGAGAGCCGACTCCAAAGCCCTGTCCCTGACCGTGCCATTTTCCTCATCCCCGAACGAGAGCCGTGGCGCTACCCCCTGAAAGGCAGGAGCCAGGTTACAGGGTGTCCCGAGGCCACGTCTACTGAGAGCTGTCTGTGACAGGGAGCCAGTGTGCAGATGATTGGGATTTTTGTGTGACTGCCTCTATGTTCCTCTGCGGGGCCTTGTGACTACACAGCAGTTGTGTATTGTCTCCACCGCAGGTACATAATCCGTGTGCAGATGACAAGTGTCCCACCCCGGGGCGGGGGTGTGAGGCGCTGTGGTACGTGTCGCACCCGGCGCACCTGGGCTCGCGGGCTTCGTGTCCCTCACGGTCTGCACACTGCACGTCGTATGCGTGCACCCGAGCCCCAGACGCGTACGGCCAGCTGCCTCCTCGCTACCTCCACGCGGATGTCGGGACGGCTTTCTTGAAAACTCAACAAGCCCAAATCCATCTTCTATTCCCCCAACCCTGCTTCTCTCACCATCTTTCCCAGGTCCATAAATAGCAATCCTGTTTTCCCAGTTGTTTGGCCAAAAATCTTGTAGTCATTTTTGACTCTTTTTTTTTAAATTTTAACTCTCACATCCTGCATTCAATCGTTATGTGCATCCTGTTGCGTCAAAATAAGTCTTGACCTTCACAGTGTGTCCAGTCTGTCTGCTTCGCATTATTCGCACTGCAACACCCTGGTCCAAGCCACCATCGCCTCTTCTGGGATACGGCCAAAAACCTCTTACATGGTTTCCCTGCTTCTTCCCTTGCCCCCTACAGTCTCCTCCCAGCACAGCAGCCAGGCGAAGCCTGTGGAAATGGAAGGCACGGCACGTCCCTCCTCTACTCAAAACCCTCCAAGGCTTCCCCCTGACTTGGGGTGAAATCAAAAGTCAGCCCTTACAACGGTCTAGAAGGCCTCTGTGATCTGCCCGGAGCCACCTCGTTGACCTCATCTCCTACGCTCCTTGCTCTGGCTACACTGGCTTCCCCGCTGCCATCGGAACACACCACACATGCTCCTGCCTAAGGGCCTTTGCACTTTCCGTTCCTTTGGCCTGAAATGTGGTTCCTGCAGATAAATGCATGGCTCCTTCCTTCACCTCCTCCAGGTCTTGACTCAAATGTTACCTTCTCAGGAGGGGCATTCCCTGACCAGTCTATCTAAAACCGGAGCCCCGTCTGCCTTCCTGGACTTCCCTCTCCCTTCCCCATGTTGTAGTCCTCCTTAACCATGATCGCCATCTGCCAAGCTCTCTGTTTTACTTACTTATCAGATTTCTTGTCTGCCCCCCACCGGGATTTAAGTCCCATGAGGGCACAAAGGGATCTGCGTCCACTTTGCTTACTGCCCAATCCCCAGTGCCTGCAACGATGTGTCGGTCTGCGCACGTCACGCCCTCTGCGGGGACGACCCGTGCTGCGTGCGTCGTCTGCACGGTCCAGTGCGTGTCTGTATGTTGTGCGTGCTGCATGTGCCGTGTCTGTGCCACACCGGGTGGCTCTGGGCAGGGTCTGTGCGGGCGTTCATGTGCAGCGTGCTGTGGTATGAGGTATACGTACAGTCCGAGCACCGCCTGTGCCCCCTGCTTCGTGTGTGTGTGTGTGTGTGTGTGTGTGTGCACCTGGGTACCCATCTGCTCCTCACACAGGTGGCAGCAGGCTGCTCTCTGCATCCCCTTGGAGCTGCCCCCCCTGCCCCACACCTTGGGGTGCCCATACCGACAGCCTTGCAGTTCTTGGTCAGCGTGTCCATCTCGTAGCCAGGGTGGCACTCGCACTTAAAGTAGCCCTTGTAATTGACGCAGATCTGGCTGCAGGCATCGGGGTCCTCACACTCGTCAATGTCTGCGGGGAGGAGCGCAGGTCAGAACCGGCAGGGCGCTCTGCCTCTGCTTGGGGGGTGCAGGGTGGGGAGAGGAGGGTCTCACCGCCACAGGTCTTCTGGTCCAGGAGCTGGTAGCCGGCTGGGCATGTGCACTCAAAGCCGATCTTGAGGTCCGTGCAGATGTGGGAGCAGCCGCCATTGTTGTGCAGACACTCGTTCAGCCCTGGGGAGGGACACAGGCTCCTGAGGGTCCAGCAGCCTGGGCTAGGGCGGGGGCAGGACAGGGGTAGGGTCTAGAGCTGAAGCAGAGCCTCGGGGCGGCAGGATCCCCGCAGAGCCAGGATGCTTTCCAACTGCACTGAGCCGCGGCCTCATTAACCAGGTGACTGGGCGAGAGGAGGCTCAGAGGTGGCAGGTCCTAACTCCAGGCCAGACACAAAGACAAGGACAGAGTGGCACTCGGGTCCTTTGCCTCCCAGGCCAGGGCTCTGTCTACCCAGAGGCTGGAGGCAGTTAGGCTGCCTGAGGTCTTTCCTTTCACAAACACGTGTCTCACAGCTCCTCCTTCCTCGTGACCTCATCGTGCAGGGACCACCCCCAACCCTTGAGAACCCCTTCTGAAATGCCCTTGCGTAAACACCTCCAGCCTCAAGGAGCCCCCTTCCCTCCCAGGGCAGCCTTCCTCTCTGGACTGGTCTTCCTGAAGCTTCTGCTCTCATGCCAGCTCTGCCGGGTGGGGTTGGCCAGAGTCTGGAGGCTCCCTCAGAATCTCCCTAAAGTGCTGATTTCTGGTGCTCTGCCATTCAAGTGCCTTCCTCTGGACACATTCATCCATCCATGACCCTCCCTGGCCAGGACCCAGAGCTAGTCTGCTGCCCTCCAGAGGCGGTCTGAACAACAAAGGCTATCCCCGCTGAGCTTGTGGTTATCTAAGAGCCCAGGCTTTTTCTACACAGAGCTGCCACTTGTTCAGTTCTCTCCTACCACAAAATATGGATTATTTCCACCTTTTCCCCTCTCAGCACCTGTCCCTCTTCCTACACTCAGTCACAGGCCTGGCCCCAGGAATACCGACTGCTGCAGGGGCAGAAGGGACGCCAGGAGCTCATCTGGTCTCGCCGTCCTCCGTTCCCTCGCCCCCTCTGGCAGAGTCCTAGGGGAGGTTAGGGGGACCGAGACCAAGGCTCACCATGTTCCCACAGCATCTTCCGAGCTTTGGCGTCACAGGTTAATTATGCAAGCCAAGAGAAGGTGCCATGCCACCCTTCTACCCCCCCAGGTTCATGCACTGCCACTCCAGCCAAGCCAAGCAGAGCTGAGCCAGCTGTAGCCATGCACACAGCTGCTCTGAGTGGCCCACCCCACGCCATGCACGGCTGTGCGTGCCCCACCTCCAGCCTGAGCCATGCATAGGGATGATTCCCCTTTACCCCTGGGCCTCCTCCTGTTTCCCCGGGATGTTGGTAGAACTGAAAGAACAAGATCACAGCAGCCCCATGACTGGACGGTCTGCGGGGGGGGGGGGGGGGGGGACTCAGCCAGGTCCAGCCCTGGGAAGGCCCAGCACCTGGGGTGGGCTGAGCCACAGCAGCTTTGAGGGGATCTCTGTGGGGCACCACCTCCAGGAATCTTCCGTCACTCCACACCTTCCCTGACCTCTCCCATACTGTATTACTCCCTCAGTGCTGTCCAGCCATCTGCTCACCACTCACTCACTGCCTCAGTCATGCACCCACTCGCTGCCCCCTACCCCATAGGCAGCAGCAACTCAACAGCTGTATTTACCGAGCCCTTGACAGACTAGCATGTGTGGATGGCTCTGAGAAGGGAAAAGGGAGAGCTCAAAGCGGCCCACGTTTCTCTGAGAGAGGAGAGCACAGTGTCCTCTAGGGCGGAGGTGCGTCGGGGCGAGAGAATGAGTAGTGGGTCCGGACCTTGCTGACCCTGCTCTGGAAGGCCAGCACCAAAGCAGAGGCCGGAGGGGATTCCCTGGGCCTTCCCAACTCCATCCAGCCTGGAGGCGATTCTGCCCGGTGCCTGCAGGGGAGGAGGGCAGTGATGGTCCAGAGGCCGCCATGGAAGGAAGGGGCAGAGTCACTCTCCCCAACACATGCGCGTTCCTGCATGCACGCGCACACACACCAGCAGATGTGCGGGGGCACCAGCAGGCCCGGGGACTCCACAGACACATTCACACAGATGCAGGGACACACAGAGACACGAGACGCAGTTCCCTTGCCTTACTGAGAGGAGGAGCCATGGACACAGACACTGGCCTCTCCCCTGCACAGAGACACAAATACATGCGTACATACTTCTCTTAGGTGTGTCGTGCAAAAGACCAGAAAGAAGAGATTTAGTAGGTTAGCGGTCCCTGGCTAACTCCAAATCTGGGGGGGTGGGGGGGTAGGCTCAGCTGCTCCACTTCCCTATCCTCTTGCCTAGGCTCCTTCCTCTGGGACTTTTCCTGGCAGGGCCTCTGTGGGAGCAGGAAGGCCCAGGAAGAGTGTCTGTCTTGCCAGCTCAGGTGGAGGCTGCGAGACCTTCACCCAACCACTCTTCCTTTCAAAATCATTTTTAAATCTCCAACAGGGGTGGAAACATGCTGTTCCTGGGGAGTTCTAGAGAATGAAGCTCCCTGGAGTGCCCAGAAGGGGAGGTGCTGAGTGAAAACAGGTCTGCCAGGAACGTAGGGTTTGATCTAGGCTCTGTCTTCCCAGGAATTATCTGTCCAAACCCCTGAGCTCAGAAATGAACCTTCCTGGAGCCCACACTGGGTGGGATGCCCACCTCACCTACAACCCAGACTCTCCCATTCTTTTTAGCCTGGAACCCACCCTGACAGCTCTAACCATCAGGATAGCTGCCTCATTCCGCCCCTTACTCATGCCCAGCCTGTAAGTCTTGTCTCCCAGGAAGTCTAAGCTCCTTGGGGGTCAGGATGCTGCCGGGTCTCCCTTACCCTCACTCAGGCCTGGCCTGAGCCAGGTGGCCTTGGGATGCACCTCACTTGGCTACCTGCCTGCTGTCCCCTACCTCTCCCTCTGCAGGGATTCTTGCAGGGGGCTGGAAGGCCTCAGAGGCCAGGAGACCCAGCTAGATCAGCAGGGCAGAATCACTGAGGAAGAGTTTCAGAGGCAGCACGTACTCAGAGGTCTGAATGTGGAAGGAGTGAGAGGGAGAGGCCGAGTTTGTGAGAGGAAGCGTAATTGAGCATCTGGGTTGAAAAGGAAAGGCAGCTTGATCTGTAGACAGGCAGAACGAGGCCGCAAAGGCCACCTGGGGCCACAGGACTGCCTGCAAGTCCAGAGAGAGGGTCAGAGCAGAACATGTGCAGAGGGGCAGGCATGGGCCTCAGCCTGGATGCCAGGAGCAGGCATGGTGGGGGGTTAGTCCAGCGGCCAGAAGTAGACAGGTACTGTACCACACTCTTTCAGAGGCTCATCCGACCAGTCCTGGCAGTCTCTCTGAGTGTCACACACTTTCCCGCCGTCCACGCACTCGCCACTCTTACACTGAAATCTGCGGGGACCCTCACATGTTGACTCTGTCGGGCCGGACAAGAGAGTGGACAGGACCTGTGAAACTTTGGGTAGGGAGGGCTAGGCTGGTCTAGGTCCATGGGAGGTGCGCAGAGCTCCAGCCCCAGTCCCCCACTGGTCTCTAGAGGGCTGATGGGAACTCTGCTCTCAGAAGGGCAGGATCCCAGGGATAATCAGGATGCCCAAGCATCATCTAGCTGGGCAAGGTGGGGGGGGGGGGCTGTGCCTGATCTGGCAGTACTGGGCCCTGAGAGAGAAAAGCAGGAGCCCTACAGAGACCCTGGGGACTGGACTGACCAGCTGAGGGGGACCTGTGCCCTAGAAGCCCTGCATAGGGGAGGCCACCTCATTGTCCAACCCTTTATCCATTTTCCCAGATGACCTGTGGTCAGGGTCTTGGCCCCTGCAGGCAGGAAGTGATGACCAGAGAGTCACCTGAGAATGAAGGGGCCTCCCTGGGGAAGGAGGCTCCGCTTACTCTGGGAAGGAAGCCACTTGGAGGCCTGGGTACGGACAAATGGTGGGGCTGGACTTCCTGCACTGCCTTTTCACGTCCCCCTAGGCCTCTTTGAACATTTGCAAAGTCCTTCAAAGTCCTGTTCTAGGGCCAGTAGGACCCCAGGGAGTAAATCTGGATAATTTAGGTGCAAGTGGTGCTCTGAGGGCAGACGCATCTCAGGGGCCAGGGGGGACCTCTCTGAGCTCTGCTCTCTCCGGAGCCGGGAGAGCTCAGGGCTCTTCTTCAAGGAGGGTGTTGCCCCCCACCTCCAACCACACGCACCCTGCAGGCAGCCAGCTTCGTCACTCCCGTCCAGGCAGTCCTGCTCCTGGTTGCAGCGCTTGATTGTGGGGACACAAGTCCCATCCCCACACTGGAACTCGTCCCCACGGCAGGTCCCCAGGGCTGCCAGGAGAGGGCAAAGAGGGAGGGTCAGGGCCAACGTGGGGTCGGGACAGCTCTTCTCCCCCAGCCCCCAGCCCCTATCCACCCGCAGCAAGAACAGAGCCAGTGGCTGAGCTTGGGAGTCCTCAGAGGACACCTGGCCAAGGCACTTCCAGTGTACAGATGGGGAGACTGAAGCTCAGAGAGGGGGAAGGCCTCACCCAGGATCACACAGCACTCCAGCTGGCAAAGCCAGGACTGAAACTCAGGTCTCCTGTTTTCCCATCTACCGCCTCTCCCTGGGGCACCTGCCCACAGCAGACTCTCCGCCTGCTTTTGAGTGTTGGTGTTCATTACTTAATGACTTCATCCCTTCAGCAAACCCTTCCTGAGTGCCCGCTGCATGCTGGGCACTATGTGGGATGTGGGGAACCCAGAGTCGACTGGGAGGTTCCCCATCCTCTAGGAGCTCAAGGTGCCGGAGGGGGACTGAGGAATGAACAGATTACATCACAGCAAAGGCTGTGCTGTAGGAGAGTAGCCCAGGGGGAGAGACCCAGCCCAGCTGGGAGGGTTGAGGCCTTGAAGGACAAGCAGGCCCCACAGGTAGGGAGGGCAGGGGCGGCTCCTGAGAGTACCAAGGTCTCAGGCGCTGGAGCCCAGCGGGTGAATGCCTGAAATGCAAGGCAGGACAGGGAGGGCGGGCCCGGAGAAGACCGTTGGCCTCTGGGGTCAGACCTGAGCTGCGCAACTTAGGAGCCTGGGGACCTCAACCGAGGACTCCACCTTCCCCAAGAGCGCGCCCCACCGTAACCCAGGTAACCGGGGCGCGCGGGGCAGGTGCGCCCCGGCAGCCCGCGCCTCAGGCCGGCCTGCAGAGGACGGCGGGGGCCGCGCGGTACGGGGGAGCGGGGGCTTACGGCAGTCGGCCTCGTCCGACTTGTCCTTGCAGTCGCGGTCGCCGTCGCAGCGCCAGCCCAGGTGCACGCACTCGCCGCTGCGGCAGGCGAACTGAGCGGCGGCGGCGCAGGCGGCGGGCGCGGCGGTGGCCCCGGGGCCCGCGCGGCCGCACAGCTCGGCCGCCTCGTCCGAGCGGTCCTCGCAGTCGAACTGGCGGTCGCAGACCCAGCGCTCGGGGATGCAGGCGCCGCCGCCGCCGCAGCGGAACTCGCGGGGCCCGCAGGCCGGGTCGGCGCAGCCACGCTCGTCGCTGCCGTCGCCGCAGTCGTCGTCGCCGTCGCACACGAACACGGCGGCCAGGCAGGAGCGGTTGCTGCACTGGAACTCGTGCGGGGCGCACACTGCGCGGGACAGAGAGCCGGTCGGCCCTGCTGCTGCTGCTGCCGCTGCGGGGGGCCCTGACCCTCGCCCACCCGCCGCAGGCGCCCTCTGGGGGGCCCGACGGCACAGGGGGCTTCCGATCCGGGGCCATGCAGGGGGACCTGGGACAAGGCGCCTGCCCTCCCTGAGCCTCGCAGCCTCACTGCGAGCCAGAATTCCCGCCCCGCCATCAGTATTGCGGCGGGGTGCTGCCTGTCTCGAAAGTCCTCCTGCTGTTCCCAGGAAAGGATACCGAACGTGACACCGACCCATCCCAAGGAATGAGGTCTGGGGCTGTTTCCTGAGGGTGCGGCTCAGGCCCCTCCCCACCCTCATGTGCCGGCACCATCCTGGCTCAGACCCCTGGCCTGGCATCCAAGGCCACTGGCATCAAGCCACTGCTCTACCCCAACACCTCGTACCTGTACACACCCTGGCTTCAGCCATACTAGACGATTCGCTCACCTCCTCAACTCCAGGCCTTGGCCCAAGCTCTTCCCTCTGCTGGGTGCTCTCCTCCTGCCCACCACTTGTCTCTGTATTTCACAGTGACGAGTTCTCATCCTTCAGGAGCCCAAAGTCCATGTCTTTTATAACACACTTTGCGCTCGCCTACTTGGGAAGCCTCTCTCTACCTCTGTTCTCCTTCTGCGTGCCCTTCACAGCATGCTTATGTGTCTGGGTCTCATGTCCTACTGGTCTCCCTCATGACTACTGAATGGGGACCGGCTCTGAGACCCACCCAGCTTTGTCCGGAGGGCCTGGCACAGAGCTTCCTGCAGGGGGAGCGTGTGGAGTGCATGGGCGCTGGACCAGCTAGGGTGTGAGGAGTAACCAAGGATGTGCAGCCGTTAAGGGCATAGGTCACTGGCCCTGCCTGGGGCCCTGGGCTTCCTCTTTCTAGTGAGCTGCTCAGCTCAGAGGCTGGGAGGGCTTTGGAGACCACCAGCCCAAATGCTAGTTTACAGATGGGGAAACTGAGGCCCAGAGAGGAGCAACTTGCCCAGGGTCACACAGAACCAGAACTCAGGTTTGGGGCTCTTCCCTCCTACTCTGACCCCTCTCTGCTTTCTGGTTTGCTTCTTTCCTGGAGTGTAGGCCGTTTTCAGAGCAGTGACCTCCTCATCTCCTCCCTGCTTCATTCCTAACACAGAGGCCATGGTTAGGCCTGGGGGCTGCAGCCTTGGGTAGCATGTTGGTGGCAGCAGCACCAGATGTCTCCACGTGGGGGCGCCAAGAGTCTGTTTTTATTTTCTGATAGAAAAATGTCATTTTTCATTGTTATTGGACATAAATAGAATGATGTCTTCAGTTTCACAATGTAGGCAGCTCCTCATGTGTTGCTGACAGCTCTATCAAGTTCCTGACAGTTGCATTTTTCCCCCTCTGGGCTTTTGGGATGTTGGGGCACTGGTGGGAAAAGCACACATGACCTTGTGGTGTTTTGCCCCTCAAGATTACCCGGATGCCTAGATTAGCTCCCCTCTTTCCTGCCAGACTCAGCTTGCACGTGTCTTGGGGGAAGGACTCACTAAGTTCAGAGTTCTGGGAGGAAGGACTTCCTTATACTGAGCTCTCCCTGAGGTTTTAAAGTTGACAACAGCTTCAAGAGCCGTATTCTCAGGCTTGCATCCAGAGACCCCACTCCCAGCACTCCCAACTGGAAGCCGCTCTGGGGGAGGAGAGAAGGAAGAATTCTTCTTCTATAGCAGAGACGTCCAGTAAGACCTTGGAACCACCCTCCTGTCTCCCATAGTTAATGAGGAACACGCCTGCCACCACATGGCCTGGTTAGAGATATTCCCACCCCGTGCAATAGCGGCTGATGGCCCTTAGAGCTGGGGAAACATCTGATGGGGGGGGGGGCAGTAAGGAGGGAAGAGGATCCTCATTGGCCGGTGAAGCCCCGCAAAATTATCACAGCTGAGGCAACAAGCCAGTGCCATCGCTAGGGCTCTGAAACTGCTGGCCGCAGCCAGGATCTCCCCCCATACCCAGATGCTTCCTGCTTCAGACACATCAGAACTCCAGACTTGGAATCTAGAGTGCTGTGTGATTCAGAAGCCTCCAGACAGATGACATTTCCCCTGGGCCAGGGAGGATGAATAGGCTGTAAATAGAGAGGCTGGGGGAGGGAGGGGAGCGGGAGGCAGTGGTGGCTGAGTGCCTGGCAAAAGCCCCCAAAATACCCCAAACCACCCATATCTCAGCCCAGCCTTGCAGCGTAGTTATCGACAGCCAGCCTGTGTCCCCTATTAATCATGAGCTCCCGGAGGAAGAAGCGTGTAGGATTCACCTCATCATCCCTTCCAGAGCCTGGCTCCAGGCCTGGCACACAGTAGGTGTCCATCCAATTGAAACAAGCATAGCCCCACCGGCCCAGGACCTGCTGGCCTGCTCCCTGGGAAGGAGATAATCCTGTGTTTGAAGCTCAGTCATGTGGAACTGCCCCAGTGACCACTTCCATCTGTTCCTGCTGAGGCTGCTGGGGATGTCTTCCCGCCGCGTGACACTCGTGCTGGAGTCTGAGATTGCAGCATCAGACGTCCTTCACACTTCAGGAGTCTGCCCCTCCCCCGCCCCCAGCACCACCAGTACCCTGGCCCCGGTGGCCACCATTACTCCCCACGGCCCAGCCCTCGCCCGCTGCCCTTGCTCGGAGGTCGGTGGAGACGGATGGAATGGATGAGCAGATGTCAGACATGGTAAAAATACTCCTGGGATTGGCTGTCCAGAGCCAGATTTGAACCTCAGTTCCATCACTCAGCCTTGGGCGCTTTTCCTCGCTTGTCTGAGCCTCAGTTTCCTCACCCATAAAATGGGGATGGTAATGGCTGCTCGTGCGGTGGTTGTGAGGATGAAAGCAGGGAATGTCTCTCCAGAGCGCCTGGCCGTTACTAGTGTCCTGATCGTTACCCTTTGCTCTCCACCCACCAAGCCCCGCGAGAAAGCCCGTCCCAGAAGCGGCTGCTGCTCCCCGAGGCTGCCTGACCACCTCGCAGACCCTGGGACCTAACCCAACTCACAGCTGGCACAGCCGGCCTCGTCTGCTCCGCTTTCGCAGTCCTTCTCCCCGTCGCAGCGCCACGAGGCGGGCACACACTTGTGGCTGGCGGGCCCACAGCTCAGCTTCTCTGCAGGACACACCTGCTTGGCTGTGGAGACAGACACACGCGCATGGCTTAGCCAAGGGGGACACAGGGCATGGCGCCAACCAGTCCTCCTGCCTGACTCGAGCCGCCTGGCCCGAGGCCCTGAGAATCCATCAGGGCCTCCCTGCCCCGGGTCCCAGTTTCTTCATCTGAGAAGCAGCGCCCCTGTCTGCCCCTAAGGCCCTCGAATCCTACATCTGATCCCACCGCTCCCTGCCTAACACCCTTTCATGGGTCCCTGGTCCCAGGCACTCAAGCCCCTCCTCCATCCAGCCACCCGTCTGCCTCACCAGCCCCACCTCCCACTCTCCAAACCTTCCCTTTGAGCTCTAGCAACATGAAACTGCCATGCCCTGCCTGCCTCTGTGCCATTTCCCCGCCGCGTGCCCTGGAGTGAAATATGCCCCAACTGGGCCTCAGTTTGGCTTCCACATCAGTGACTCCGTGATCTGAACCTGTGCACTTGGAGGGCTCACTAAGGCCCCAGCAGCTCCCGCGGTATGCCCTCCCCCTTCTGCCCCCTCCCCCAGCGATGGTGCGGAGCCCGCTGTTGAGAGCAGGGCTGTGCGTGCGGCAGGGCCCAGCAGGGCCCAGCGGGACCACACAGCTATAATTACTGCAGCAGCAATCAGAGGCTGCCTCAATCAGGGGCCTGGAGCCCCAGGGTTGATTCTCAATTTGGGAGAAAGAATGAGAACCCTGATCAGGGCTGGGGACAGCTCTCCTCCTGAGCATCCCAGGATGACCCACGTGACAGACCCCGCTGTGGCAGACGCATTTCAGACCTCTGCGGCGGGCTCCCTGCTACCTTCCAGGGTGTAAACTCAGTCGTCTCTAGGACGCGCCAGGCACAGAGCTAGATGGTCACTTAATGGCACCAGAGCCCGGCAGGATGAGGATGATGTCGAGGCCGAGGGCACGGGCTCTGGAACCTGGCTTCCTGGGCAGGAGTTCGGTCGCTCACTGGCTACGTGACCTTAGTCAACAGTCCTCACCTCGGTGCCCATAGCGTGGAAATGGTACTATTCCCTAGCAGAGGAGTCTTCCGACTCCCAAGTTAATGTCTGTAAGGCACTTAGAAGAATGCCCAGCCCAGTGCTCACTAATGATTATCCACTATTATTCTCCAAACGAGCAGATGAGGACTGGTTTAGTCCCTCGGTGAGTATCTCCTGAGTGCTGCTGTGTACCAGACCTGGCGCTGAGCACTGGGTGCCAGTCACACAGCTGCTAAGAACGGAGTGAGGACGCCACACACTCGGCAGTCCGTTGCACCTGCCGGCAGGGGGTCACTCACGTCTCCCCCCCAGTTCTGCCCCCTCATGTCAGACCAGTTTCCCCTTCTCTGCCTTTCATAGCTGGGATGACAGGGCAGAAGAGATGGAGAAAGGGATGAAATGGGGCAGAGGCAGGTGCAGGAGGCAGGGCCCCCAGAAACTACTATGCCAAGGGAGAGGAGTACCTTGGACCCGAGTTCTCCCTAGGAATACATTTCGTAACATATAAGACAACCCATTGGGAATATAGGATTCATGGGATTCATTTTCTAGAAATTCCCCTTCACAAATACCTGCTGTGCAGAGCCTCAGAGAGTGCAGACGCTCAAAGATCTTTTACAAAGGCTGCCTCGGGCCGTAGTGCAGAGTGGGGAAGGAGGTCTGGCAGCTGGGAGGTGGGGCCCTTCCAGAGCCCCTCTATCCCCCGCACACTGCAGCACCCCTGGAAGCACATGAGGGAGCTGAAGCCGACCGGTGTTTCCCAGACTCCTGACTGCAGGGTGGGCTGTGGGGCCCGGCTCATAGTAGACTGCATCCAGACTTTGAGGGCAGAGCCCAGGAATCTGCATTCCTGTAACTCTCTCCACCCCCGCCCCCGCCCCAGTAATTCCCACGCACCTCATCTGAGAATCACTGGGTTAACATTCTGCAAGTCTAAAAGATACAGAATCTTTCATCTCTTTTAAATTCACTCCCATAAAAGCGGTAGGGGCATTCTGTATGCCTGCAAGTTCCTGAGAGAGCAATGAGACAGAGGGACAAGGTGACCATCTATCCCTGAGCCAGGCCTCAGGAAACAAAACTCCACGGGGGAGTTGGAAGGAAGCCATATTTACTGAGCACCCACAGTGTGTCAGGCTACTCCATTTCCCTTGTGGCCCTCAACCTCCCAGATTAAGCAGACCCTTCAGGCTATGCGTGCCAACTCCAGGGGTGCCCTTCACAGAGATCATCATAGCAACGCCCCCTGAGTAGAGCAGGGCAGCAGTCCTTCAGGTAAGCACTCTATTTGACAGATGAGGAAACACGCTCAGAGAGATCAAGGAACTGGTCCAAAGATGCACAGCAGGTGAGAGGCAGAGTCCAGGATCCTTTGACTGAACGTGCCCTTTCCATCAAACCCTGCATGTTCCTGTGGGTGGAAGAGTAGCCTGAACCAGCCCCAAACGCCCAGGTGACCGAAATGGCCCTTGACCGTCCTCCCCACCTCTCGGGGCCTGGTTCTGCAGACCCCAGTTCAGCAGGCAGCCGCTCGAACTTTTAATGAATATTTATATAGTTAATTGCATAACCTTTCAGCAAGGACAATGATTAAACAATCCGTCTGCTTCCTTTCTTTATAATTAATAAGACATTTGCTGTGTCCTTAAATAGACAGCTCTAATTACAGGCTCTGGAGGATTCAGCAAGGCCTGACACCAGCCCTCCCACCCGCAAAGAGCCAAGGCACCGTCCTGGAAGGCTAGGACACAAGAGAGCACATCGAGGAGCACCCACTATAGGGACAGGGGACAAAAGCCCAAAGAGGGGAAGGGACCGCCTAGGCTACTGGATGCCAGGTGTCCCAACCACCTTTCTCTCCTAGAACCTGACCACCCCTGTTGTCATACAGCTCCTCCCCAAAGCTAGGATGGGACCCTCACTTTGCAGGCTCCGGGGTCAGGCCTCCTCACCGTCTAGCCCTGGGGAGCTGGTCTGGGTAAGCACTGATATGCAGTATCTCCTCAGAAGGGAGGTGCTCTGACTACCTCCATTTTATAGACAAGGCGAGCCAAGCCCAGAGAGGGGAAGGTGTTTGCTCAAAGTCCTGTGGAGAGAGGCTGAGCTGGACTTCCAGCCCAGGTCTCTTATGTCCAACCACAGTGCTTAACTTACCACACGTAACCACTGCCCATGAGAAAAGCAGGCCCCATTGGTGCCCCCGACACCTCTGGGCCAGAGACGGGTCGCCAGAGGAAGGAGGCTCACTGGGCCTTTACTCAGCTAGGTTCTGCAACATGGCCGCCTGGTGTCCACGTTTAGGACAACTGAAGCCAAAGGCCCCCAGGCAGCACGATGCAGGAGAAAGAGCATGAATGAGTTTCAAAGTTGGGCACACCTGGGTCCGAACCCACCTACTAGCATGCAGGTCCTTCGGCCAGTCACTCACTCTCTCTGCACCAAGGCTCCGTCTGAAAATGGGGCTACGTAAGCTCCTAGAGTTGGTAGCTGGTTTAAATGAGGAAACATGGAAATCTCAACACTCAGAGCCTGGAACCATCTCAGAAACCAGTTGCTCCTGTTTCATCTCATGAAATGCAAATGCAAGGGGCTGGAAGGGCCCTGGTCTTGTCCCTGGGGGGTGCACGTGATCACAGCCCACAGGGCCCACAGCGAGGAAGCCTCTCTCTGAGAAAGACGCCCCGAGGAATGTCCTGGCACACTGTCAAGTGTCGCCGAGATTCTGAGAGGCGGGCATGAAGAACCCCACCGTCTCTCAGACACCAGGAACCCTCCAGAGCCGGCAAGGGCCTGGAACGGCACGCCGGAGTGGCTGTAGGCATTATCAATCCCCAGAGAACCCTGCCCCAGAAATCCAATCCACTGGTATTCTCTAATTTATGAGTTCACAAATTAATAAAAAGAGAAATGTCTGTCGAGTAAAAGAATGAAAGTGTTGGATGGCTGCTTAGTGAGCGACCACATCTGCTGTGTCAGGACACAGGAGGCTTAAGGGCAGATGACCTCCAGATGGGGACGGCCAGCTCCAGGAGGGCCAGAGACTCAGGCGGTGGGGCTCCCAGTGTCCGGCTGCTGCCCAGGAAGCATGGCATGGGGCCACCCCATCATGTGGGGGGGGGGGCAGTCACACCCAGCTCCTTCCCCCGGGCTCAGGCGAAGTACTCCTAGCCAGTCAGCCTCTAACTTGCCTCTGGGCCTCCACTTCCGGATACAGCAGGAAGGGGCACTTCACTTGGTTCCTCGGAAAGGCCCCCCCCCTCCAGTGGGAAGGTTCTAAGATGATGAATAAATTCCCATTTTTAATAAGCAAGCAGTACCCACAGTTGCAACTCACTCACCTTGAACCAACCTCCCCTCCCCCACGCCGTACCCCTCCCATCAGATGCCTGAAGGTGGGTCAGAAGCCGTCCCCAATCAAGTGAGCCATAATTAGAACTGAAATGCCACTTTCATTAGGCAAATGTCCCAGGCTTTCCTACTGTGACTCCCGGCTGTATTTGAGAGACACAAATCCCAGAACCAGAAGGAAAGAGAGCCTGGAGAAACCCCAGCTAGCGAGGGGCAGACGACATAGTGGGGGAGCACAAAAATGGGGACATGCTCCCAAATCCCTTTCCCTCTCTATGCAGACCCCCTCCCTTATTCTAAAATTTTAAATTGCTGTATGTGGAAGAGAGGACCTGGAATCAAAATACAGTAGTAAGAGTAACACTGCTACTTACTCCAACGCCAACACTTTGCCACATTTTTCTCATTTCATCCTCGTAACCCCCGTAAGGCAGGTGCCATCACTCCATTTTACAGATGAGCAAACTGGAGCTCAGGGAGACTGGGCAACCTATCTGAGGTCTCACAGTACCTGGACCCAAATATATCACACACCAAACCCACTACGCTTTATTACTGCCTGTAATATTTCTTCGAGCTGGCATAGTCCCTAGGAACCTGGTAGGCTATAGAGGTAAACCCGGTACCCTGGGGGTTGCTATGGTAATGCCAGTTAAATGGGCAGTGGGTTGGCTACCAGGTTCCCATCTGGTGTGGAAGCAGTGAGCTAGCCTGCTGCCAGGTCTTACTGCCCCAAATTCTGCCTGACCCTTGAGGTCCCACCCTGGCCCACCTCCTCCAGGCAGCCCCCCCCACTCACAGGCCATGCCCACCTCTGACCAATGTAATTTTGCACAAGAAGTGGGATACTGGGCCTTGTGCCCTAGCTAGGAGAAAGGGGGTCCTAAGAGTCCAGGAATCTTTAAGATTATGGTCTTTGGAATTCTGAGATGTTAGAAACTAGGGCCCAGAGAGGGACAAGAAAGTGTGCAGGATCTCATAGCAAATTCACTGGGAGAGCCCAGGGGAGGGCTGGGCCTCCTGACTCTCAGTGTGCAGTCTTGACTCCTGTTCCCACGGGCACTCTGTCAAACCTCAGAGAGAGCCTGACGAGCCCGTCTTTTATCACAGAAGCCTGATCAGCCACAAACAACCTGTGTGTCTTGGAAGCAAGGCCCTTGACTTCCCCAGTTATTCAATTGTCAAATAACAGTGCCTTATAGTGGGTACAAAGCAGGCCTGGGAGGCAGGAGGGGTGAGGCTGGAGGGCCCCTACACCACCAGGGGATGGGAAGGCAGCAACTGCTAGGATAAGCGAGAGGGAGAAACAGAGGGAAACATGGGGCGGGGCATGGAGGAGAGGGATGGCAAGAGGGAGGCTGGGCGGGGCCGGGGGGGATGGCAGGCAGGGGGACAGCAGTCCAAGAGAGCAGGCTGGGCAGGGCCCTGGAGCTGGGGCATGGAAGATGAAGAGGGATATCAACACAAAGAGATAGAGACACGGGGAGAAGGGGGAACACAGCTCCCGGGCAGCAGGACAGACCCCAGTAATAATCGTGCTGAGGCTCCCCTCATTCCCCGGCTGCTCCCAGTGTCCAGGACGACCGCCGGAGTGGCGCTGGGATGGCCCAGCTGGCTGACTGCAGGACTCCCAGCACAGCCCACTGTGGCCATAGCCCCCTCCCCAAACACGCACTCCTGGCTGTATACAGCTCTGCACCTCTTTAGCCAGGCAGCCTTGGGCAAGTGGCCAAACCCATCCTGGCCTCAGTTTCCTTCTCTCTAAACAGGGATCCAAGCTTGCCCTGAGGATAAGAATCACAGTGGGCATGGCTGGGCTTTGTGCCCTCTGTAGGTCAGGACAAAGCTCTGGACTGGCCCCAGGACAGGTTGGCTGCCTGGGGGGTAAGAAAAGGACAGGGCCTGTGGCCTGGCCCGGGGAGGCAGAGACAGCTGTGCAAGGAGACAAGGGGGCCTCCTGTCTCGGGCCAGGGTCGCTCTTGCTCTCCCTTTCTCTCCCCCTTTCTCTCTCTCACGGGGAGGCTGGTAGCTCTGTTGCTAGGAGACGAAGAAACCCAGTTATCAGCAGCCACAGCCCTAGATGGGATGCGGGCCTCCATTGTCCCCGCGTCTGCCTCTGGGGCGAATGTGACCCCAAAAGAAGACGGGGATTGTGACTTGAGGACAGGGATTGTGACTCGTGGGTCCTCACCAGCCCTGCCTTCCTCCACGTGCTCCCCACCAACCTTCTGTTTCAGTCTCGCTCTGTGGAGGCTCTGCCTCAGGGACCGCTGGGGCCTTCCCTGCCCCCTTCTCATCTCCTTTTTAATTTAACAAATGTCACGGAATGACCTGCCGGGTGTAAGTTTGCTTTGAGGATTAGGGCCTGGAAAAGAAATCAAGGAGAGACAAAGCCCCGAGTGTGGGAGGCGGGCCTGGGGCTCTGGCTCTGGCCCTCGGCCTCACCCCTGGCTGCCTCTGCTGCCATCCAGCCTGCCATGGATGCCGGGGCTCCTGGGCTCAGCTGGCTCAGGGCAGAGGAAAGAGCTGGGTCCTCAGAGTCCTGGCTGGGTGGTCTCGGGCAAGTCACTCAACTTCTCTGAGCCTGTGTCCTCCTTTGCAAAATTCAGAAAGTGACAGAACCTGCCTCATAAGGCTGCTGTGGGAATGATGAATTAGTGCACACGAAGAGCCTAGCACTGTGTCTGGCACACAGTAAACACTTAATAGGCACCCACTGTTAGCAGTACTGTTAGAATTATGATCAGAGTCCTCCAGAAACATAGTGGGGGAGGCTGAGGGGAGACCCGAAAGATACGCTCTGGCTGCTTCTGGGCAGAAGGGCTGTTTCTAGCTCCTGGTGCAGGGCCTGAGCTGCAAGAGGCTTGTGAGGAAGTCAGCAGAAACCAGTACTGGATACGCCTGGCCGTTGGCCGGGAGCCCCCGACGGTGCGGCACAAGGCCAGTCTGGAGCTGTATCGGACAGATCACCTCCACTGAGCCTCCCAACCACCCAACAAGGAGGATCTGATGAGGAAGCTGAGCCCCCGCCTCGCCCCCCGGCGCTAGGGCCAGAACTCACTGCACATGGTCTCAGACTCATCGGAGCCGTCGGGACACTCCTCCTCGCCGTCACACTTCCACCGCTCTGGGATGCAGTGGCCGTTGCCACAGGTGAAGTCGCTGTCCGCACAGGTCTTCTTGGCTGTGGGGCAAGGAGAAGAGAGTGAGGGGCCTGGTGGGCCCAGGAGGCTTTTCTAGGAAACAGTCGGGTGGCTCTGGGGTGACCAGGATGTGCGCTGTCTGAAAGCAGGACCGCATGACCTCCCACCACCCCACGGGGCCACAGAGGGCCTCGCCAACCAAGGGAGGGCAGCAGAGACGTGCTTATTCATTCCTCAGGCATTTGCTGAGTGTCAGCTGGAGACGGGTGACACCTGGCCCTGCCTCCAAGCTCAGGAGCTCAGGTCAAAACGAGGGCGCCAGGATCCATGCTCCAAGGGACTGCCTGTTCTCCTGTCTTACTCCTCTTCCCCCAAAGTCCAGTTCCACTGCCACCGCCCCCAGGAAGCTTTCCCTGATCACCTGCGGCAGTTACTTCAGCCTCTTTGGCCATCTTTTAGTCCCTTTATTGGCCTGTGCTGTTCCCCCCCAACCAGGCCCCTCTAGAAGCACCAGGGAGCTGTTGCTAATGAATCCTAAAAGCAAATGATTACTCTGTGACAAGATTAATGAGGTATGTTCTGTTTGGAGTGATGAAAAGAGCATCTGCTGGGTGAGACATCCAGTCTCCCGAGAGAAAGTGCTCTCGAGGCACTTACACCCTGGAAGTGAGGCTCCTCGGGGGGCTCTGAATCCCAGCTCTGCCTCTCTCAGTCTGCGCGACCTTGGGGGTGTTACTTAACCACCGAGCCTCTCTTTTCTTATCTATATAATGGGAAGAAGAAAACAAGGCTCTAAGGAGGAGTAACAAGTTACAATGTATGAGGAACATGGAAAGAGGTCCTGGCCCCGAAGACGCGGTCAGCAAGAGCTCCTGCCGTTTTTATGGTTTGAGCCTTAGTTAGAAGCAAAGGACAAAGGTGTTCTCCACTCTTGCGGGGGACATACGTGGCAGACTGAGATCTCACAGCTGGTAACAAAATTGGGGTAATAAGGCAGGTGCCAACGTGGTTTGCCCTTCTCCCTGTCCCTCCACCGGCCTGATGCTCCTCCAGGGTGGGGACTCTGTCAGATTCGGCACAGGGCCCAACTCAGGGTGGATCTCAGTGGGGACTCTGGACCAAACGAGGGCATGGCTGCCCAGCCTCTGCTCCCACACCTCCAGGGCTGGGCTCACCTTCTCCCACAGAAGCTTCTTCCAGAGGCCAGACTTGGATTATGTAACTCCTCCCACAGGCCCTCTGGCTGCCTCTGGGGCCATGTGACCGCTCCCCTGGCCCTGAACAGCCTGGCAGGGATTTGGGGACAGACACGGGGTCTCCCAAATCTATCGTATTTCTGCCTTTCAATGGAATCCTTGCAGGACATCTGCATTCTAAAATGAGTTTCCTTCACGCTTTCTTTAGAGGAATACCTGTCTGTGCAGGGCTAGAAGAAACGAGAGGAATCTGCCTACCTACAGATTTGGTGGGGGAGAGGGGCTCTGAGGTCCAGAGAGGGAACAGGGCTAGCCCAGGGAAATACAGCAAGGCAGGGATCAGAGCCAGTTCTCCCGCCTCCCAGCCCAGGACCCCAAGCAGCCCTCCTTGAGCTCCACACCGAGCAGCTGGTGTGGTAATAGATACAGATACCGCCTTCTGGTAAATCACTGCCCTTAATCATCTGAAAGTAAGTACAGTTATAAGCCACAGCACATGGGGCATTTTCTAACAGGAGGACCAGAGCATCCCTCCCACAAGAAGCTCGGCGTCCACAGAAAAGAGGAAATGTGTATCCTAATGTCCTCTTTATCCTGTTCTAACTTTCTCCAAGCACATTCTGTGTGCCAGTCTCTGTGCTGGGTACTTTACCAGGAAACCCCACGACAAAGGGCCACGTATGTCCCCGTTTCACACACAACATCCCAGCCTGGAAGTGTTAAGCAGGTGCCCAAGGCCACATGTGGGTGGGAGCAGGGCCACAATACGGCTTCGCAGTCAGATTCCCTGCCACCCCACCATGGCTCCCCAAACAAAACGCTCAGCAGCATCAGATGTGGAAGAAAAGCCCCAATGAGGTGGGAAAACCCCACGAAGGCTTTGGTTCGGCATTCAATAAGCTTGCATCGGTGCCAGGACCCCAGGAGCTCAGGGCAAGTGACGAACAGGCAGCACCCAGAAGAGCAGGGAACCCTGACGAAGAAGGTGAGGAAGGGGCTCTGTCCCTGGTCTCGGCCAGCCAGCCACTCTTGAAAGACCCTTTCCTCCCTGGCATTCTGGGAGCCTGGGAGTGAGCCTGGCCTCCCCCAGGGTGCCAAGCCCTGCAGGCACCAGGCAAGGAGGCCAGGGCAGCCAAAGCACCACTGTGGTCCTGAAGGGCAGCCTCGAGGCCAACCGGGCCCGGGAAGTGGCAGCCTCAGGGATGGATGGCCCATGGCAGGGTTCTGGAGAAGAGATTTGTTCACTGTCATGACCGGTTTGGACACTTTCCACCCTGGCTCTGGCCTGGCACCTTTCACCCACTATCCCAGTGAGTCCTCACATCCATCCTGGCAGTGCTGTGAAGCCAACCCGACAGAAGAGGAACCCGAGGCTCAGGGAGGAAGCCGAGGGTGGTAGGTGGCAGAAGTGGGACTTTAATTCCACGTGGCAGCTGCCAAAGCTTGTGCTCTTTCCACTAAGGCCCTCAGCCACTTCCACAGTGTCAGGCTAAGGGGACCTCAGAAAAGCAAATGCAGTGTGACTGGTGAAATAACCTCCCAGGTCCCCAGGGCCACAGGACGAGGCAATGGGGCAGGTCAGCCACATGGCTTAGAAGTCCCACATAAAGTATTCCCCCGGAATGTGCCCAGAAGTGTGTGCCACGATAAACATGGGCCTGTGACAACTTGTCTCTGCTAATTGACTACTCTGAGGAAACTGAGGCAGCACGCTTTCAGGTTGGGGACCAGACTCCTTCACCTTAGTGGGCCCTGTCTGAAAGTGTAACCCCATGGCAAGATTTGGAGCAAGAGGTGAGACACCCCTCTGGGTGACCTTGGGCACGTTCCTTCCCTCTCTGGGCAGGTGGGGGTAGTGGCTTTCCCCTGCAGCATCGGTACAAGGACAAAACGCAGAAGGGCTCTCGCCAGGGATCCCAGCGAGCATCCCCGTGTTGGGTCGCTCAGTGTAATGAGCCTGAGAGAGCCATGAGGCTGCACCAGCCCCGCCAAGGCAAGAGGGCTGAGTGGACTTTCAAGCCCGTCAGAGTCGGCCACGCCAGACCCCATTCCTGGCTTTGGCTCCAACTCCCAGGGTGATTCCCTAGCTGGGCTTGAGGCCGTGGCCCCCTGTTTCCAGGGATTTATTTCCTTCCATGCCAGTGTGCCCCTTGGACAATGCCCACCTCTGTGAGCCCCTGTACTCCACAGCCCAGGAGCTGTGCACAGTCATCCAGGGTCTGCGACATCATAATCTGGTACCATGGCAACAGATGGGCTGCCACAAAGGATCTGGGATTCCAGAGGGCGGTAGGGAGGAGCCGACCCCAGGGCAGAGTTGGGGAGAATGGGAAATCCGGGACAAAGGAGGTAGGCGTTGCCACTTATAACAAGAACACAGGCAGAGGAAGACATCAGACACTCCGCGGTCAGTCAAACTCTGCTCTGCTATATATGGGCTGTGTGACCTTTTTCAAGTTACACAACTTCTCTGAGCCGTACTTTCTTCATCTACATTCAGAGATTATATCGCTGCTTCGCCAAACACACAAGGTTGTGGGAAGCGAATGGGCTAAGGATGGTGTTGGAACTTTATAAACTGAAAAGCACAAAGGTGCCAGTTTGAGGCGTGGGAAGTCAGCAGCCCCGGCCGCTGTATGTGTGAGCCTGGGCCCACCAGTCACATAGGGCCTGCCTCCCCATCTGGGGATGGAGGTGTGGTGCCAACTAAGTCTTAAGTCCCGCTCAACACTCAGAGTCTATGATCTTGTGAAATTATTATGATCACTCAGCACCTCCCAGCTTCTCCACCCCCAGAGGCCTCCCTCCCTGAGACAACACGCATCCTTCACGCTGCTGTCTCCCCACCCACACTCAGCCAGCAGCCCCAGTGCAGACGGGGCTTCAAAACGAAGATCAGTCAGGGCTGCCAGGTGGAGCTGCCTGGTGTGGATTCCTTTTGGCAACCAGAGCTCTGTCACGTCAGAGCCCAGGGGCTGGAAGGTCCCTAGGCAGCTCTCCCTCGCCAGCCAGAGAACCAGGGGGCCACAGAAAACGGCTGGTCGGATCCAGCACGTGTCTGTGGGAGGGCTGCCTCTGCGCCCTGTTATTCTGACTCTCAGTCCCACCGTGTGGCCAGGAAGCCAGGGGAGGGTCACCTGACCCAGCCCAGGAATCAAGGAAGGCTTCCTGAAGGAGGGGACCGTGTTCAAGGAAAAGGAGTCAGCCAAACCATGGGAGTGACGAGAGCGACAAATGGCATTCCAAGAAATGGGATAACAGGGTCTGGGGTGTGGAGGAGCCAGCACGATGGCAATTTGGGGCTGGACAGGAGGCAAGTGGCAAGGGACCTGGGAACTCCCCTAGGCTGGTGGCCAACTGACCTGGCCTGGCACCAAGCTGTTCCTCAGAGGCCCCGTTTCCCTGAGCTCACCCAGCCTCTGCTAAGCACAGGGGCTGCTGCTTAGCAGCCAACAAAACCCATGTCTTTAAGCTGCCTGGGCTTCCTTCTGTAAGCTGCCTGGGCTTCCTTCAGGATTTGGCGAGACTGTGTCAGACAGATGGCTGGCCCCTAGCAGAGAAAGAGAGAGGCAAAGGGTAGCACAGAGAGCAGGGGTAGCCATCCACCCAGAGGTTTCGGATAAGACTTGCTATTTTCCTCCTTCGGAGATTCATGATGCCCACTGGCTTACAAAAGGTCCTGAGAAGGCCTGCAGATATTGGATTGACTTTGTTTCTTCCAGCACTTCCCAAACATCTTTAGCCAAAGAACTTCCTTTTTAGATGATGTATCTATTAATTTCCCAAGAAACTAGCAGGCCAATGAACCACATCTGAGGAAATACGCTGTCGTGCAAGTCCCTCATCCTGCAGATAAGAAGATGAGGCCCAGGGAGGGCAAAGACTGGCCTATGGTCACACAACGGAAGCTGGTACCCAGTCTTCTGTCTCTGGGCCAGCTCCACCAAGCCATGAAAAATAGGAGAAGGTATTCACAGGGCACTTGGCCCAGAGTGAAGCGAAGGGGAGACCCCAGTCCTCAGAGCAGGGACTTGTGCAGAGAAGAGCAGGGGAGGGGACACTGGTATCAGGCCACATGGGACAGACAGATGGGAGAGATGTCAGGAATGCAGGCCCTCAGGTTTCTGCAGACAGGTCGTGGGCCCCAGGGAATATTCTTTGAGGGCAGAGCAGAGACCCATAGGCAAGGTGGATTCTAGCTCAACATAGCTGCTGGGGCACCTGCGTAGGTCCCTTCCCCTCCCAGGGCACGGAGGGACTAGTCTGTTCCCCCTTCATCTCCCAAGCCTGGACCAGCACCCCCTGGCTTGGCTCTGGCCCTGCAGCCCAGCCCTAAGGCAGCTGGGCCACTTGTACCCGGGTCGGGGAGATGAAAGGGCTGCTCCCCCCACAGTTACCCTACTGCAGAGCTCGCCAGGCCCTGGCATCGCCAGGACAACCACTGCCAGCAGAATGAGGATCCGGGGTGGGGGCAGGGGGCGTGCCAGCCCGCCCCTGGCCTACTAACCTGGCAGGCAGATTTAAATGACAGCCCAGGAAGCTACTATTAAACTGTCACCCCAGTCAACGGGACGACAGACCCAGAGTGTTCTCCGGCTGCAGCAACAACACAGCAGGAGTGAGAGGGGGAGGAGACTGTGGCCCAGAGCAACCTGCACCCCCTCCCGGGAGGCCCCCCGTCTGCCTGCCCTGACACCCGCTGGCCAGAGCCACCCTCTCAGGCTGTGGCAGGTCCTGGCACTGGAACCGCAGGCAGCGCAGGGCCTGGAAAACTTTATTCTCTATTTTTAAGCAGAGGTACCCTTTTCCCAAGTGAAACCCCAACATATGAAACAGGCAAACATGAAGCTGCCCTGCTTATTGGGAGAGGGTGAGGGGAGAGCCCATTGGCTGTTTCCCCATCACCCCCTGAAGAGTTTCCCCAACCCACAGGCGCTGGGGGGGGGGGGCGGGCTCAAAGCCCATCCCTAGCAGCTTTGGGGCCCAGCAGCAGTGGGTTCAAACCCTGACCTCCCCAGATATGTGATGTTCCTAAGAAACCTCTGTTTAAGGATTCCTGTGGGTCCAGGCGCCTGGTGGGCTAGTCGGTAGAGCACAGGATTCTCGATCTCGGGGTTATAAGTTCAAGGCCCATGTTGAATGTAGAGATTACTTAAAAATAAAATCTTAAAAAAATAAAAATAAAGATCCCCTGGGTCTGATGTAACATTTAGAACAGCTTCGGAGGATTTAAGATTCTAACCCTCTAAGAAGCCAAGGTTCTAAGCACACGCTGATCTGCTCACCCTCAGCCCCGTGACGGGACTCCAGGACAGTCATTGCATGAGTCACACTTGTCCATAAGCTTGGGGATGGCCTCCAATTCCATCCCTGCAAGGCACTGTATCTCTGGATCCAAGCGTCCCCACATGCTGACAAGCAGACTCAAGGTTCTTGGCGGTGCAGGAAAGGCAAACGGTTCCCACAGTGTCCCAACGCCCACGAAGCGTGGTGGGCGGGGCTTGGCTGCCGGCTTTGTGCTGCCCAGCAGGCTCCGGGGCCTCAGGCCACCACCATCCATCAGCAGGTGACATCTGAGTGAGCTTTCTCCACCACCCTCTCATCCCACCTGGGGAGAAAGAGGAAATGAAGCAGCAGCAGGTGCTGGGGGTGGGAGTTGGGGGCAGAGCGGGGGACACAGGAAGGGTCTGAGGGAGAAGACAAAAGAATGAAGCAGTAAGCCTGGGAGGCCCGCTCTCCAGTAAGGGCATCTTCGCTTTTTAAATTGGGCAACTGCTCTCAAAATCTTCTAGGTTCTTTCCTCCACTTCCAACCCGTTCCACTAAGGAGCCACACATTTTTTAACCCGTCCAGATCCTAAGACCAAACAAAAACAAACACGAGGTGTGGCAATGAGGTTTGGAAGGTTGGGAGGTTGGAGGCGGGACTGGATGGGAGGCCGCCACAGAGAGGTCTTCCTGGAGGAGGCGGTACTTGGGCTGGGCCAGATTCCCCAGCTGGAGGAGAGGCAGCACAGGGAGTGTCAGGTTCAGCGCGGTATCCCATGGTCCTCTGTGGCAGAGCACACAGATGTTGCTCATGGGCTGCCGACACCACCTTGTTCTAAATGAAGAGATGGGGTCTCCATACTACTCTCTGCTGGGGGCCCCTGGAGGGACATGCCATCCGCTAGGTGAGGATGAAGGGGGAGCTCCAGACAGGGGGAGGGCTTGAGCAGGCCTTCCTGGCCAGACTTGAACCCTAGCCCCATCTCCGCTGGTCCAGGGCTCTTTCCTCAACATCCTCAGCCCGGGTGTTCGCCCGGTGGCACGCCAGTGCTTCCCCATCATGCCCATCGTTTCCTTCATCCCAGCGTCCCCCTCACATAGGGTCTGATGCCAAGTGGGTGCTCGGACAGTATCTACGGCCCCGCTCCTCTGATGGGCCGTGTGACCTCTTCTCACTCTGTGCCTCAGTCTCCTTGTGTGAAGAAATCTTTAAGGACGCCCTCCAGCTAAAAACCTGGGTCTATTGCTCTATGACAGAGGTGTTGCTGTCCCTCCAAAAGGGTCACCTAGGGCTTCTCACAGCCCGGTCCCTCTTCTGGGCCCCAGCACATCATAGCTGCTCTCAGACACTGCCGGCCCCCAGCCCCACTGTCACCAAGGGAGGTCCAAGCCCTTGCTGGGGTATGTGGGACTCCCTGTCGCCACGGGGAGATGAGCGTCTCCGAGGGGGCAGACGACAAAGGGGTCTAACTGTCACAGTGATTTGTGGACACAGGAGGTATTGAGCCAGCGACAGCTGTAGGGGTGGGGGAAGATGGGTGTGGGGGAGAGGTGAATGGGATCTGCAGGGGTCCCTGGCTGGTGCCTGCAAAAGGACCAAACATCACAAGAAGGGTGCTGCTTAGATGATAAGGTGGCACACAGCTCAGGCCGCTCCCACCCTGGATTTGGGCCACCCACTTGGCACTGGGATTTTAGGGCCAAGGACACAGCTAGAGGGAAACTCACGGTACCCTCAGAGTAGAAGTCTCCGAGGGCAGGAGGCATGGCTGGGAAACTCTCTATGACCTCCAGGAGAGTCCAGCCTGGCTCCCAGCTGCACACTGCCCCTCCACTCAGGTGGAGAGCAGGTAGCTGGCCCCAGTGGGGACTCAGCCTCCTCTCAGCAGGGGACTTTCCGGTCTAGGCCCAGCCAGGTCACCTGAGCTGGGCGTCCACGGCCCCGCCTCCCTTGGGCCGATCTTGGAGCCCACCAAGGACTCCCAGCTTCCAGGCCCTGTTCTCTTACCACCAGCCACCGATGGATGAAGGGGCAGTTCTTCTGCAGTTGAAGAAAAGACTCCAGATCCCACTCCAGCCAGGCTCTGCCACCAACATGCTGGGTGACACCCAACAGACCGCGCTGGGCTCTGCTACCTCTATCCACACCGATTTCAAGTCGGGAAACCCGGGGCTCCCTGGGCGGAACTCTGAAGCCAGGGGCAAGAAAGCCAAGCCAGAGGGGTCCAAGAACACAGAACGGGCCTGCACTGCCTGGGGCAATGGCCTGGCTTGGGCTTGCTGGTGGTCAGGGAGTGAATGATGGAGTTACGACCCTGGCCTATCTGGGAGGGGGGCAGTCAGGGCCCGGGCCCCCACGGTCGCATTGATGTGGCACTCTCGACCTACCAGGCAGTGGCCCTGGCTAAGTGGAAAATGCAAACACTTTCACCAGTTAGGCTGCTAGGAGAAGCACTTCCTAAGAGGTGCCCCACCGGCCCAGCCCGGTGACCACACAGGCTCTCATCGTCTCTGGCCCAGGAGTCCTGGCAGAAGTCCTGCCTCCTGCGTGCCTTCTCCCTTCCTCCACGGCATGGCTGGATTGGAGAAGAGGATCCCTACGTGCCTTTCCCTCAGAGGTATGGGATGACCCACCACAAGGCCCCGAGCGAGGTTGCTAGAGGGAGGGAACCGCGGCTCCGTCCCCAGTGGCTCTCCACCCACCGCGGGGCTCAGCCACTGCTCCGCTGGCGTCCTCTCCCTGCCAGGCTCCATCTCCCCGAGAAGTCGACCACGTGTCTCAGCACGATCCTCACGAGGACCTCAAGCTCCACCACTACCTGCTCTGGCCTTTCCCTGGCTCCGTGGGCTTCCACATCCACTCAGAGGTCACGGACAGACGGTGGCCTACCCCACCCCACCCCCGCCAGCTTCCATTACTTGTGCTGCTCCATGGGGCAGGGGGGGCTTCTTCCACCTCCCCGGGCAAACTCTCCCCGGGACCGGGACCGGGACCAGCTCCAGCACCTACTACATTTTTCAAAGATGTATTTATTTGAGGGAGAGAGAGAGACAGAGGAGCGCACGAGCAGGGGGTAGGGCAGAGGGAGAATCTCAGGCGGACTCCAAGCCGAGGGTGGAGCCTGACATCATGACCGGAGCCGAAATCAAGACCTGGACGCCCAACCCACTGAACCCCAGGCGCCCCAGGCCTGTACTACTGATGGTGTCTGACAGCGCCTCCCCCTTCAACAAGGCAGAGAGGAGTGGAGGCCCAGAGCGCTAAGGGAAAGCACTCACAAACTCCCTTCCCACGGGCTGCTGACGTTGCCGCACGTGTGGGCAGTGCCCGTAGCAAGTCCCTCCAGGCTACAGCCTCCTTGGCCGTCAGCAATGAGGTGAAGCTGAGCAGCCTTGCTGGACAGCATTCGTCTCCCTGTCGATGGCCTGGGGAGGCCTCCCGGCCACCAGACCCGAGCAGAGTGCGCTCAGGAAGTCATCCCAATGGCTTGGTCAGCCAGCATTACGTGGCTCAGCTACCACCACGAAGCCGGCCTCAGGGAGAGGCAGACCCTTCGGGCCTCATCGTCGCTGGGCCCTTGGCTATAGGAAAGCCCTTCACAGGGCTTCCCTGGGGGAGGAGTTCCACAAACCCAGGCCCGGGCTGGGGGTGCGGGGAGGAGCTTCTGAGTGGCCTGGGCCTTGGAGCCCTGGACACACTACTGCAGGCTTCCCCTGGCCTCTGTGGTGACCTTGGACAAATGCCTGACCCTCCTGGCATCTCAGTCTCCTCATCTAGACACGGGAGGAGATAGGAGTCAGGTTTTCCACGTGTGTCACTCCTGCGCCTGCCTTTGGCACCTCACCAGGTCCAGAGTGGGAGGGACAGATGAAGGGCTCTCCAGGCCTGGGGGCAGGGCTGAGCGCAGTCAGCACCTGCTTCCAGGAGGGGCAGCAGGGGTGCTGCTGGGTGACAAGGACAGCAGAGGATGTACGTGGTTCTGGGCAGGTGCTCCACGGAGAGAGGGCAAGGGACCTGAAAAGAGGGTCCCCAGAGCAGCAGCCCTGGGAGGGGGAACTGGGGGGCTGTTCTAGGGACAAGGAGACTATCTAGCTGGAAACTCAGCAGAGTCCAAAGGGAATGGGCAGCACTAAGATCCTGAGTGGGTGTGGTGCTGAGGGCATGTTCACGACCCCTGCCCCCTGCCCCCTGCCCCCAGCTCTCTCCTGGGCCTGGCTCCCCACAGCAGCGCTACGAGGTGGCAGAGGGTGGCGGGTCATCAACCCCTTTGAGACATGAGGCAGCAAAACCCTTGAAAGGCAATGGATTGTCCCAAGTCACAGGGCTCGAGCAGGACCGGAACCCAGCCATTTTATCGCTAACGTTCTACAAGGAAATCGAGGTGGTGAGGCTGCTGTGTGGCCTCAGACAGCCATCTCCCTTTGCTGAATCGCAGTGCCTCGGGCTGAAAACAAGGACACTGAACTTGGGGGTCGCAGCCCTCACCAGTGCCCCTCTCTGCACGTGGGGACTGCTGGCAGGGCAGAGGGCACAGCTGGGAGCCCAGAGCTGGACCTCCAAGAGGGGGTGATTTTGGCTAGCAGCAGTGCGGGCTGGGGAAGCCTCTCTGAGAAACCTTGTGTGATCAGAAGTAAAAGGTAGATTCTAAAAGCAGATGGAGAAGGCAGTTTCTTTTTTGGCTTCTTGGCACATTTGGAAGGAAATGGGGTCCACTCTCTGAAGCCCTTCAACATCCGAGGGGTTGGGTCAGGCAGGAAGGGGGAATGTACAAGCCACGACCCTGCCCAGCAGCTTCCTGGGGGAGCTGGCCCTGGGGCCCCCAAGTGTCCTCATCACACCGCCCACCTCGGGCTGCTGCTGTCCTGTTCAGCTTCGGCTGGGGGGCGGCCTGCGGCTGCATCAAGAGCAGACCCCTCAGCGTCCCGGGACCCCCAGTGTGACTATGGATGAGTTACTTCACCACCAAGTCTCAGTTCCCTCACCTACGAAATGGGACTAACAACAACTACACCCCTTGGGGGGCACACATCATGGGAGATTGTAGATGTTGAAATTTTATGTTGAACAATACAGGGCACAAAGGCAATGGAGCTCTTGACGATGACTTTCTTGTTTCTTACCCTCTCCCAGACTGACCTTCCTGCTGGGACTTTGGAGGAAAGCTCAGGTTGCCTTCCTGCTGGAAGGGGAGAAGGCTGGGGCAAGTAGACAAGGAGCTTGGTCCAGACAGGAGAACATCCTGGGTCCCCCGAGGTGCCGGGAGGTGGCCAGTGCAGAAGGGGCAATGGGGTGTTGGGGGTGGTTAGGCTCAGAAGGAATCAACGAGGACTACAGGCAGAACATACCTGGAAGTCAGGTCCTAGAGGCCATGTGGTCCAAACCTTATACTTCATAACTGGGGAAACTGAGGCCAGGGTGGGCCTAGCTACCCGGCGATCACGCTCCCAAGGCAGCCTCAGCAAAGCAATTACACTCCTTTCCAAGACCCAGTCACAGGGCAAAACTGCAGCTTCGGAGGCTCGCAAGTCAGAAAACAGCCTCAGAATCGCTGAATAGAATCTTCGATTCCAGGAGAGGACCTTAGAATCTTAACACACACAATCTAAAAGTACTTAAACCCAAATGGCCCCATGTTAGGACGGTGGGTGCACAGAATCTGGCCAACTTTGAAATCACAGAGAGAATCTTAAATTCCCAGACAGAGAACAGAACCCTAGAAGGTTCTAATCCAGGCGCCAGGAGTGGCAAAGGCCTGCCCCTTCCCCCAACCTGTATAGGAATCCTCTGTTCCCAGCGCTGACATATGGCCATTCTGCCCTCTTGAATGCTCTCAGCGACAGGGGACTCAGTCAGCTGTGCCGGCTGGAGGCTGGACACGTTCCTTCCTCTTGAACAGAGAGGGAAATAAGTTCTCAACAGGAGACCCCCACTTTGTACAAATGGGTTTTTCACCCCTCCCTGTTCTTTGGCTCTGGTCGGAAAGATTCCTAGGGAAGTGGAAAGAAGCCAAGAGCTGCCACAAAGTGACTTTAACCACCAGACAGGCTGGTAATAGGTTTCGGTGGGAAAAAAGGAAGGAGAGGGGCGATTAATTCCAACTTGCTACGCGGTAAAGGAGATTAAGGCATAATACGGGGAAGGCAGCAATTCTACTAACCTGCACGGGACACCGATTACTTCAGTCTTCTCGAAATTGCTAGAAATAAAGGGAAAACCCCAAAAGAGAATGTGATTGTGGCCCAGGGCTCATCTGGATTAGGCTGTTTGTTTGCCCTGGCACCCTAATGATGGGAATGAAGGAAAATTCCCCGTTTCCTGGGAGACGGCTGTGCCAGAGTCGGGGAGGAAAGGCAGGCCCACGCGTTGCCACTGGACCGTTTGGCAAAGAGCTCAGGGCAGAGGGGGTCCCCAGGTGCCCTTCGGGGAGAGCTCTTTGCAAGGGCCCCCAGGGCTTCCCCATGTCCAGCACACACCCTTAGTCCTGTGTTCTGGGAGGGACCAAGGGAGGGTCTGATGATCCCCCATGCTAACTGGAAATTCTTAGATCTCTGCTGCTAGAAGCCAAAAGAATCAAGCAGGGGGCCTACTGTGTACTGGGTGTCCTGCTAGCTGCTGGCAAGCCCTGCAGTTTGCTAAGACCCTTGGAGTTGGCCATGTGTCGGGGTGCTGGTCCTGCAAAGCTGGGGCTCAGGGCTCTGGCCGAGACCACCCACCTATCTGAGGCCAGCCATGGGGCACGCAGCGTGGACAGAGTTAACGGCCATGGGCCACAGCTCAATGCCTCCAGCCAGGGGCCCAGCAGGACAGCTGTGAGGCTTCTGGATCGAATCTGGGCAGAAGGAGACAGACGGGGCTATGGGAGGCAAGTGGAGAGAGGGAGTGGGGCAGGTGCCCAGCAGATCCTCACATCCCAGTGGTGCCCTGACTCCAACCTTGGCCGCCTCTGGCACTTCTCGAAAACCCCTCACCCTGAGGTTCTGAGCCAGCATGGTAACCCCAACAAGATAGGTCCCAACACAGCTTGGGTGGAAGGAAAGCCACTTCTGGAACGGGCTGCTCTCTGAGCATGCCCACGGCCCCAGGATTTCCACCCACCTCTGCCTTTTCTTCAAGTAGACAGTTTTTCCGAGCGCAGAGGTTTGGCCGATGCTGGTCTGCTGCCCACTATGGCCCCCCTCCCACTAGGAGCAGGTTAAGGAACCGGGGCTCAAATCCTAGATTCTCCCCTGAGTAGCTGTGTAACCACTGGCAGGTTACTTGACTCTCAGAGCCTGCGTTTTCTCATCTAAAACTGTGATGGGTGAATCCTGACTTGCAGGTAGGTTGTACGATATGTCTACCAGTTGACATAGGGCCCGACACTTAGAAGATATTCAGGATATTCTAATATGTCAGAAAATAGAAATATTAGAAAATGTTCAGTGATGGAACGTACAACTTTTCTCAGCTGCTCCCCCACTCCCAGGCTTTGTACACAGCAGGCCCTCAAGAAGTTCTTGTTATGGTTATTAAAGGGCTTCAGGAGACCTGGTCTCTGTTGTCCTGGGCCTCCTGGTTCTTTCTCACTTGGTTTTTCCACGTGTAAGTAGACAGGCTCGCCCTTGGAAAGCCGCATCGGGGAGGGTGGCTGGAAGGTGCTCCATTGCCCGTTTTTGGGTGAATGATGAGCCTGTCCAAGGTCGAGCCCACGGGAGGCTGGGGGGCCAGGGGATCCTGCAGGCACATCTTCCTCGTTCTTTGGACATTCCCCCACTCTACTGTGAAGTCTTCCATGCCCCCACATGGGAGCCAAGGCCTCTTTCGGTCTCAGACTCACCATGCTGTATTGTTGTCACTTGACTATCTTTCCCCACCAGACTCACAACTCACTGGAGGCAGGATACGTCTTCATAGTGGCCACCAAGGGGACACTTAGGGAATGCGTATGGCATGAACGAGTGAGTGAATGAGCACATGCAATCTCGAGGCTGGGTCTTTTCTATCTACATAGAATGTACAGGCCAAGATACAAACCACATTCACCGTACGGCATTCTGCATACACAGTCAAAACAATGACCATTAAACCATTGCTTTAAAAGTGCTTCATTCATGTACCATGACCTGGGGCTTTAGGGGATCCCAAGTTCTCTCCAGAACTTGGCACTCCCACATCCTTCCCCGGGCTGCAAAAAACTCCTCTGTGTTCTCTTTCTCCCTTTCTGAAGACACAGAGCTGGGGGCCAGGAGGCCTGGGTTCTGGTCCCAGCCATAGGACCGTGCGGCCTTGAGCAAAGCCACTCACCCTCTCTGGACCTTCGTGTCACTACCTGTTGGGTAAGCGGTGAGTCCCACTGCTCTCTGAGCCTTGTTCTTGCTCTAGTTCACTGTCATGAGGCACATGTGGGAGGCCAGAGCCGGAGGACAGTGCCTATACCCGGGCAGATGGTTCTGGGGAAAGGCTCACAATCTGCGAGGCTAGGGAGAGCACTGGCCTCCATCCAGGACACCGCCTCCTGGCCTTCTCCTCAGGGAACCCTGGGGACACGTGGCCCTGATCACAGTGTGATGGCCACTTCTGGTCCAGACCCTCATCTCTCCACGGCACGTTGGGGTTTACAAAGCTCTTTGTGTGCACTTCCTCATTTAGTTCTCATAACCACCCCGGGAGGCTCAGAGAGGGCAGGATGGGCCCAGGCCAAAGAGCTTTCTATCTGCCCAGTGTTCTGCTGTGACGCCAGCACCCTAGGCCAGCCCAGCGGCCTCCCCCACAAAATGGGAAGGACATAGGGTCGGCGGTGCAAGTCCTGACCTTGCCCCCCCCCCCCAGAGCAGCCCTGAGAAATGGGGCCAGGACTCTCTCGAACATCTCCAAGTCACTATGAAAATCCGACTGCATAAAAGACGCCAAGGGCAAGAAAACACTGGCCGGCGGAGCAGAAAGAGCACAGCACAGGGCGCCCCAGACCTGAGGTCCAGTCCCAGCCCCTCCTCACTTTGGCTCTGCACTTGGACAGGCCTGGGTTTCCCCATCTGTCCCACAGGGGACAAGAATCCCACCCCGCCTGCCCCCTGCGGGCCACGCGCATATAGAGCTACCCTTAGCCCATCTGTGCTGTGCCCCCCACCCCTTCTGTGACCACCACCTCAGCCAGGAGGGGTCGAGAGGTTGTCGCCTCTCAGCACACAGCCCAGCTTGACTCACTGCCCCCAGCAGCGAGGCCCGAAGTGCGCTCAGAGAGGCGTGCGGACCTCAGGGCCTGCACACGGAACGTGGCCTTGCACGTGGGCACACATGCGCACAGAAAGGCACGCACCGCCCACCTGCACCCTCAGATGTGCGCCACACACCAAACACACTCAGACACGCACGCCGTGCTGCACGTGCCACCGCACCCGGGCGACACAGCCACACACGCACAGGTGGCTTTCATAGGACATTCACACACTACAGACAAATATGCATATATTTTCCTGCTTCTCTCATGACAGCCAGATGGTGGGATTCTCCCAGAGGGCTACCATTTAATGCTCTAATTAATTTAAAAAAATTCTAGGTACCCAGAGCCTGGGTTTGTTCCAAATGTCTCAGGGATGGCACAGCTTAAAGCCAAGGAGGGAAGCAGGTCCTAGGGGCAGGACTGTGGGGCCAGGGAGTGGGAGGGGTTCCCACGGAACTCAGGAGGCGCAGTGTCCTTACCCGGAGGATTGATACCTAGCCTGGCAAGGGGGGCTGGGCTCAAGGGCCATCTGCTCAGACGTGGGCCTGGTCCTGGTTCCAAGAGTGCCCCATGACCCAGGACAGGGACAGACCCCTTCACGGCATCCCTGGCAGGGCCATCTGGGCTCAGTAGACAGGGAGCTTGGTCCCTGCGGAGGCCACTGAGCTGCTGTCACCCCCCTGCAGTTCTGGGGCTCACGTCCAGATCCACGCTCACTCTTCAGGGGCCCTACCGTGTGACTTCAGGGCACTATTGCAGGACACAAAGCACAGAGCCACTGCAGTGTGCGGTGGGAGACGGATGAGGTGCAAACGTGCTGGTCGGGTCAGGAGGGACTTGCCACGCTCCCTGCCCTCCCGCTTCCGTGGCTCCAGGGAGGGGGAGCTCACCACATCTGCCTGCAGCCTGCTCTGATGGGCCCAGAGTCCGTGCTCTCCAGGGTCTCCAGTGAGTCTGGCTGTTCTCTGTCCCACAGGGCCCAGGTGGCTCGGGCTGGCGGGGATCGTGCGGCACTCGGCCCCAGGCCTTTCCTCTTACTTTCCCAGGGGCACGTGCTTTACTGTGGAGTGTTTGGGAAAACGCGGCAATAAATTTACCGCCTCACTTATGAGTAATTTGCTGTCAGGAGCTCTGTGTAAGCAGAGGACTGAATTAACGAGGCTTAATTAACATTAATGTTGTGACAGATCTCAACCCTAGTCAGAAATCCCCCATCCTCGCAGCCCAGGCCCTTGCCTGTCGCTTCCGGGCTCCTGTGGGAGGTGACAGGCCCAGGGAGGGCTCTGGGAGCTGCTGACTGATGGACGTGATGGGGGTGGGGGGCTGCCTCTTTCCTAGGATTAGGAGGGGTTTGGGATCTGGGGGCTGGAGGCTTGCAGGAGCTCAGCACGAGAAGCCAGGAGCCTCTGCAATTCCAATTCCAAAGGAGTTTTCGGGCTGAGTCCTTCATCCCCGCCTGGTGCAGTGGCGAACCCACGGACCTCAGAGTCCGAGCGGCCAGGGCTCGAGCCTGCCACTCACATGCCGGGTCACCCTGCCCCCTGTGCCTCACCAACCCCATTAGCAGAGGGACAGTGGTGTCAGGGGATTCACGAGGTCACACACAGAGAACAGAGGTGTTCTGGGATCTTCATTTCCACCACTCCCTCCTGAGTGCCTGCTGTGCCGTGGTCATCACCTCCTCTAGTGCTCCCACAGTCCTTTGAGGAAAGGACTGCTATTACCCCATTGCACAGATGAAGCACTCGAGGCACTGAGAGAGGCAGTGATTTGCCCGAGGTCACACCAATAGTCCGCGGGGGGGTGAGGGGACCGCAGCTACCCATTACACGCACTGGAGAGCCAGTGGGGATCCAGAGAGCCGAGGTGGGGGAACGCTCAGGCAGCAGGGCCGTGCTGGGGTGGGCACAGGGCCTGGCAGTACTGTTTGTGGATGCCATCTATGAGTGATGGAGAAAGGGGAGAAGAGTGTCCCACCAGAAGTGCCCAACCGCTAAGACTTACTAAGCTGCCCCTGCCCCCAGTGCCAGCCTGTGACAGGCTCTGGGGAAGAGATAAGTGCAGTGGAAGGTGCATGTCCTTCTCTCAGGACTGGTGCCGCCATCCACTCTCGGCTTTCCCCCAGACCACCCAGCTGACATCTGGCACAAGGTGGACACACCATAATTTATCATTAATGAATGCCATTATTAATGTTAATGGGGAGGACACATCTGACCAGGACCAACTTTAGGGAGCAGCAGGAGGCCCAGCTCCCACCCATCTACCTGACAGCTCAGGCCACTAGCCATCACCCCACACACGTCTCAGGGCACGGACCAGGATGGGCCACGGTAAGATCCTTGGGCTCCAGCCCGGTCTCCAGGCGAGGACGGGCTCTGGGCCTCAGGTCCCCAGGTCTCTCCTGAAGGACTGCCCAGTTGAAGTCTTGGTGTCAAGGATCTGCCTGGGAATAGTGTGGGGAGGAACGCACGGGCAGAGTCTGGGACGGGGGTCTACCTGGGATCTACCTCTAGAGTGTGGCCCCCACCCCTCCTCAGCCTTGCCAAGCCCCACATATCCCCAAATTCTGCCACGGCACCCTGCTCCAGGAGGCCTTCCTGGCCCACCCAGCCACCCCTCAACTCCTGACTCAGACATCAGCTGTGCTCACTGACAGCCCAGAGGTAAGTGCAGGGGAGACCCAGCCCTGTCAGAAGCCACAGAGCAGTGAGGTGGGCTTGGGGGTGCCTCTGGGCTACCGGACCGCTCTAAGGCAGCAGGATCAGCGGAGGGGCTCTGTATGGTCTCCGTAATGGGCCTGGGACCCACGAGGCCTCTCAGGCTAGAATCTGAAAGAACTCTGTTTCTGGAAATAGAAAGAGCTGCCATATGAGGAAGCGAGGTCTCCTCCACCCCAGGAAATGTGCAAGCGGAAGACCCATTCCCTCATTCAGCAGGCAGTTGCTGGACCCCTTCCTCCGTGTTGGGCCGTCTGTGGGGCGCGGCGGTGTTGGAGGAGACAGCATGCAACCTAACCCTGCCTGGGGAAACCACACTCTAAAGGGATGCTGAATGTCCCAAACCAGTTCTGGAGTAGGCCTGTCTCCTCCCTCCACCCCCCCACCCCCCCACCCCACAGTCTAGAGAAAAATCAAGAAGCCTGGGAAACCCTTGGAAAGCTTAAACAGGGGGTGAGTTCCGGCCCTGCAGACGAGAGGCTGGGCGCCAGCTGCTCTGAGCCCCCCACGGCCGCATGATCCCAAGGGCCTCCAGGTGCCCGTGCTCTCTTGTCCTCATCCACCTTGACCACAGCTCAGCCCCCATCCCCTGAACACCTACCCAGCCCAACACCCAGTGAGGGTGGGTAAGAGATGTCCTTTGGGGGAAGTTATGGAAAAGGGAGGAGCGGCCGTCTGTGCTTGGGCAGGGCAAGGGCATGGCCATTCCCAGGCAGGTGATGGGCTCGCCCCTTGCCCATTTCCTGCCCAGCCGCATCCACGCCTCTCTACCACCGCAGTTCCTGGGGAGCTGGCTCCACGGAAGCCCAGCAGCCAGCCCACCAGCTGCTGCCCCCTCCCCATGCAAACCCTGGCCACAAAGCACCCTCCCCCCCAGCTCTGCCCGCCTGCAGTGACAGCCTCTTGGCACCAGCTCTCCCCTTCCCTCCATCTGTCAGGAATTGGTGCAGACAGACTGTGAGAACCACAAGAGGAAGCAGCGGCTCTGTTTGGACCCCTCCCCCTCCCCCTGCCTCGCCAGCGCTCTCCCCCTACCCCCCTACCTCACGTCCATCCTTTCGGTTCCCCCCTCCTCCCTGTGTCTTCCTTTCCCTTCCATCTGTCTCCATCTTTTCTTACTGATGAAGACATTGACGAAGCAGAAATGGGGAGGGAAGAGGGCCATTCAGCCAGTGACCCCCACTTACTTGTCACCACCGTTGGCCACCCGTTTGCTTTCATCCCTCCATCCTGCAGGGCTCTGGGCTCAGTGTCTCCCTCCAGGCAACTGGTGCAGTAAACCCTGCCAAGCCCACGTCCCAGGGGATACCAGGAGCCCCGAGGCAACACGTGGGAAGGGCCCTGTAAACCGTAGAGCCTTGTGTCCTCCGCTTCTTCTATTTAACATGGGAACACTCCTTTCGGGAGTAGCAAGGACAGAATGGGACATAAACAAACAGAAAAATGCCTTAAAGAATATGGCAGCAGGAAGGCAAGGCAGGGTCATCAAGGTAATGATCCTCACCATATCACTGTGGGGGGGGGCACGGAAGAGCTGGGGACACCGAGGCCCAGAGACGGCAGTCACAAAGCTGCGTTAGAGGCAGGACCGGCACAATGGCCAGGCGCCCCGGCCCTGCCCACACCAGCACCCCGACCAGGATGCTCCTAGGTCCTCCACACCTTCCAAGGGGGCTCTCTGCCTCCTTGAATTCTCCCAAAATGTGGGAAGGGATCAGCTTTACCCTTATTCTCACGTGAGCCCCGCACAAGTGCGGCAGCAGAACGCACAAGTACGGGGGCAGTCCCGCCGCCGACCTGGAGGGAGTTCGCAGGACGCAGGGAGGCTGGGACATTTAGCTGGAAACCCAGGACAGTTGTGAGCACCCTGGGACAAGTTAGTCACACTGGGTGGGAGTAGGCACTTGGCAACACTAAACTGCTTGGCAAATGAGGGCGTGGGCATTTCCCCTGAAAAGAGAACAAACCCTGTGCTCACTCCTGCCCCGTGAAGCTTGGCCCACGGCCCTAGAGACCAGATGGAAAGGATGTTCTGGTCTCGCTGCAGTTTCAGGGCCCTGCAGGGCCATGTCTGACCCCAGACACAGCACAGATATGCCCAAGGGAAAGGGGAAGTGTCTTGGGCCCCCCACCCCTTTCACAGCCAAGGTAACACAAGGTTCCAAGAAGGAAAGCCAATTACAGGAGGTCACACAGTGAGTTAGGTGGCCAACATTCGGAAGACAGGGCCTACTTTCCATCTACGGGTCCTCCCCAGGTCCTGGCAGGGCACGGGCATAGAACAGGCATTCAGCGAACCGTGGGGCTTGGACTCAAAGGCTCCACACCAGGCGCTTCCCTGGGCCTCACAGAAACACCCCTGCCTGGCACGTGTAGCCTGAGGAGTAGAAACAGGGTGGGAGGGGCACTGGGCACATGCAGAGCCGGACAGAGCCCCACCCCGGCTTCCTCCCCCCTTCCCCTCCTCAGGCCCTGGCCCCAACCCCTGAGGCCTGTGGTCTGCTGTGAACCAGACTCTTCAGCAGACCCTCCCAGCACAGAGTGGCAAGGACAGAGAGAAACACAGGCACGGACAGCCCAGAGGAGGCCCGGACCCACCTGGAGCTGGAGGGAAAAGCTCCCTGGAAATAGTGACTCTTGAGATAAAGGGCCATTGGACAAGCAGAGAAAGAACCTTCCAGGCAGAGGGAACCACATGTGAGAGTATGATGCCCCTGTGACATTACTCCTCATTTTGGGTCCTGCTAGAGAATACAGTCATGGCATTTGGGGGGCAAGTAGATGGTGAGTTCTGGGGCTGGAGAGATACTAGGTGCACGTTAGGTCTTGAAGGGCCCTGAATGTCAGTCAAGCAGACTCGATCCTCTGAGTGGTAGATGCCCCCGTAGGATGCTGCACAAGGACAGGACAAAGCTCTGCGTGTCTGACAGCACTTGACTGCAGAGCAGAGAACGGACTGGAGCGGAAGAACAGAGATGAGGTTAGCACTGCTACAGTGGCCCTGGGAGGCCACGGTGGGATGGGGAAGCAGTCTGGATTTGCAGGTGGCAGGGGAGGACTCTAAGGACTTAGCAACCCCCACAAGTGAGGGAGACAGGGGTAGCGACGACTCGCAGGTTCCTAACCAAGGCCGGAGCGGTGCCCATGCTAGCTGTGAACTGGCCTCAGGGGCAGAAGAGACCCATCTGCAGCCCCAAGTGCTTATGATCTGGGCCGCAGGTCACTGGGGGTCTGGGAACGGCTGCCCTGCTAACTAGGAGACCAAGATGTGTAGGGCTGTCACTTGACCTCTAGGCATGGCACATCTGTCTTTACTCTTTACTTCCCTGGGAAGCAGGTCACAGTTAGACAAGGTGGCTTATAGAGCCTGAGGTGTGCAGCCTGCCAGGCACCAAGAAGCAGTGGCCCAAGAGGAGACTGGGCCTTACCCGAGGCCTCATAGGATGTCAGTGTCATAGCTGGGAAGGGGTGCTGGGCAGGTATGGGGGGTGAAAGTGGGAAGCAGTATCTCTGAGCAGAGGCCCCAGAAACAGAGCAGGTCACAGGACGCAGGCCTGGTCTTACTGAAAAGGAAGACAGATTTTTCTAACAGAAAGAGCTATCCAGGAACAGAAAAAACTCTCTGGTCAATTAGTGAGTTCCCTGTTCCTAGAGGTATTCAAGCAGAAGCTGGACATCACCCATTTCCACCTGCAAGGCTGCTGAGGGAATTCCTGCATTGGGATGGGGTGGGAAGGCTCCTTTGGCCCAATGAGGCTGCGCCCCAGCCCCAGGAGCCACAGCTCACTCCTTCACTCACTGAACACATATCCACCAAGGCCTGCTCTGTGCCAGGCTGGGGGCAGCGGGCACCAGAAGTGGGTGGAGCAGAACCAGAGGAACCTCCTCTCTCAACCTTCCCCGCCCCCATCTGGAGTAGGGGGTGGTGAGGCTGGCGCTGGGCAGGGGACAGAGGATGGAGGCCCTGGCTGCCCACACTCCACGTCCCAGGTCTGCGCGCTCCCCTCTAACGGACCCAGCACCCTTATCTTGCTGGGCACATGTGGAGCACAGGGCCAAAGGCTGGGCAGGGTTGGACACAAAGCAGCCTTCTCCTGCACCCCACCCCTCCCAGAGGTCCCCGAGGCTCTGGACTCATTTCCTAATGAAGTCCCTGGAAGAACTCTTCCTAATTAAACTAGGACAGTAAGTTCTGGCCTGGGGCCACAGGGAAGAAGCAGGGACAAAGGAGGCTTTTTGGGGGCTCCCTGACTCCTCCCATTCCATGAGGCAGTGCAGCAGCTCGGCCCAGGAGGGGATTCCTGAAGGACCAACGGGAGATGGAGGCTCAGAGAAGGAGGTCAACACAAACCTAGCAAATCTTGAATGGGGCACTGACCATGGCTCAAGGGCACTTCGTGCTCTTCCCGAATTAACTCACAGTCCTCCAACCACCTTGTCGGGTAGGTACTGATGTCTCCATTTTACAGACGAGACAAGGGCTCAGAGAGGTGAAGTAACTTGCCTAAGGTCCCCCAGCTAAGAAGAGGTGAAGTATGGACTTGCCCCCACGCCGCCTGGCTCAAGGCTCTGTTGTCATCCGTGTCACAGTGGAGCCTCTCACGGATGACGCAACACACGCAGGGGCGCTCAGAGGTAGCAGGGCCTGAGGGATCTTCACATCTGTGGCTCCCGCAATCTGCACAGCCAGCAAAGGTCTGGAGTCAGGCAGGAACGAGCCAAGGAATCTGAATTTCAAGAGCTGCCCAAAGGAACTCAAACTCCAGATCCAACCCTAACTCCCTCCCAGCACAGATGGGGAGACTGAGGCCCAGGGGAGGACAGAGACTTACCCCCATCACTCAGTGAGTCAGTGACAAGGAGAGACTACCTGGTTCCTGGTGTGAAGGCACTGAGAGCCTGGGGGACTGGCTTTCAATAGGGTTCAGTTAACCACCAGAGCCCTCTGCTCCCAGCTGGAGCCCTATGCTGGGAGTGTGGGGAGGCCAAAGGCCGGGGCGGGGGGGTGGTGCCGAGAGGCCGGGAGAGGGAGTGGCAAAACGCAGGGGCTGCAACCACACAGGCTGGCAGAGCACTGTGCCCTGGTGCGGCCCAGTTCCTGGCTCTGTGGGACCCAGTGAGGTCTCAGGCACGGGGCAAAGGCCAGGAATTACTTACTACTCATCGTAGGAAGGCCTGAGGTTCTGCTTTGAGGGACTGGCCCCAGGGCCCCCAACTAGGATGTGGAAGAACTACAGGCAAAACCCAGGTCTGGGGGACTGAGGGCCACGCTTGCTCCTGCACCCTTGAGAAGCAGGCAGCTGTGGCAGGCAGGGGGCGGGGACAGGACACCATCACCCACGCCACGGATATAAAGTCGTTCCGGCTAGCTCACGGGTATTGAAGAATCAGCCTAGTCAGACTCACAAGAAAATAAACAGGCAGAAACCCCCAAGGGGATGTAGGGAGCGCTGATAAACAGCGGCTCTGTCTTTGTGTCTATGGCTCAGGCCATGTGCCCTGTGGGAGAGGCTGATTTCACAGACCCTGCTCTGGCACTCCTGGCCTCAGGGAACAGGGGCAGCTCCTTGTACCCCCCACACCTTGGGCCTGGCCCACGGCAGACTCCAGCTCCTGTGAACACCCTGGCTCTTAAAGGAAAACAGAAGATACTTAGAGAACTGGGTCTGAGAGGGATGCCCTACTCCCAATGAGCAGAGACCCCAAGAGAGGCAGGGACCTGCCACTGTCACTCAGCAAGATGGGAGCTGGGGTGGGGCAGAGGCGGGCCCATCCTCTGGGTTGTGGGGTTTACATCAACCTCAGCCCTCTGGGTGGGGGCAGGTGGGGACCAGACAGAGGGCCGCAGGCTGGGGCTTAGTGGGGAGAGGCTGCTGTGGCGTGGCAGGGGGCAGGCTGGGAACAGAGGCTGCTGGCGCCTCTCCAGCTACAAAGAATTCCCTGCCACAAACACCCAGTGGGGGGCTTTGGCTTTGGCTCCGCTCGGCTGCCTTGGCGGGCGTGGGAGGAAGAACGTCACCTTGACCCTGCGGCTTTCGTGTGTCCAGAAGAGTCACCTGCCTCCTGGTACACACCCGGTCCTGGAGCACATACCCCCCCACGCACACACGTGTGCTGGTGCACGTGGCTAGACAGGGCTCTGAGGGCGACGGGGGCAGCAGAGGGCAGCTTGGGGTCCAGGAAGTAGAAGAGGGAGGGACGAGCACTGGCCTGAATGTCCCTGGCTTCAGGCCACCAGGAAAGCCCACCCTTGGCCTCCAGCTATTCACTTGAGCAGCTTAACCTAGCCCTGACGGGGTCTTCCTGCTTCTCATCGGCTGCCAACTCTCTGATGTTAACCTGGACTCGTTGGCGGAGTAAGGCCCTTTCCGGATAACTAACATGCCAGGCCCGTAGTGAACCAGTTCTCCTTGGCCTCGTCTGCTTAGCCAGCTCTCCCAGGCCACCCGGGAAGCAGTCACCCTGGGGCCCCCAAAGTGGACGGGAGCGGAGTGAGAGGATTCCTACAGACCCTCCCAGTCCGCGAAGCTGCTGTTCTCCCAGACAGGCAAGTTCTCCCGACTGGCCAGCTGACCTACATGCCGCCATCCGAGCAGCTGCCCCTCTTGTGTCCTTGGTGGAGGAGGAGGGAAGCTGCTGACAGTCCCTTCGGCTGGGCTGTTCCCTGTGCCGGGATCATAGGGAAGGGCAACAGGGATGCTCATTTTCAGGGCCAGGGTCTGGGCAGAACATCACCCTGCACACCTGAGAGGCGGGCTTATTATCCTTGTTTCACAGACCAAGGACCTAAAACTCAGCATGTAAGACCCACACCAGGAACCCTAAAAAGTCCAGCTACCTTCCATCTGCCTGCCCAGAATCCACTCAGTGAGCCAGCTATGTTCCCATTAACCCTTACCAGGCAGTAAGGAGCTCGAGGGCCGCAGGTCCCCCACCCCGTGGTCAGGACTAGTCCTGAGCCAACTCCAGGGAGAAGGAGTCTGCTCAGAGTGCTGGTTGCAGTGCAGGCGGAGCAAGGACCAATGGGTAAAGGGGAAATGAAGTTCAGAGAGGGAGAAACACTTGCCCAGGGTCACTCAGCAGGTTGCACGCAAGAGACAGAACCACTATTATAATGCTGCGAGGATGGGTTCTACAGTATCTGGAGAAGAATGAAGACTGGTTTTGTTTCCTTTTGTTTTCCTTGGTGGGGGTGGGGAGTCCTTGGGGCCAGAACACAGTTGTCCTTTCTCCTTGCTTGGCTTTGTGTGGCCTGGATCTGGCTATTTTGTCTGCCCCATGGGGCCAAGATGAGGGGCCCTGTGCTCGAGGAAGAGGGAGGTCCTATGAGCTGCCTGCCTGGCTGGGAAGGGCTGTGGGGAGTTGGGGGTGCGACAGTGAGGTGGGAAAGTGTCACCCCGAGAGAGCAATATGGTAAGGATGAAAATGGACATGCTCAGCTGTTTCTTTCCCAGGAATCCGTCCTGAGGACGAACGCACAAAGGTATATAGTGCAAGGACGCATATCCCAATGCTGCGTGGAGCACGAGTAAAAACAGCAGCAACTAAATACATGTCAACCAATAGGAGACTGTGTTGTTAAGTTATGGAAGATTCCATATGCAATGGATGATTCTCTAGCCCTTGCAAATGGTGCTAGGCCGCTAGTGTAATTGACAAGGAAAGCCATGTTTGGCATGGGGAGAAAACAATTAGCATTAACACATCCTCATTTTTGTTAAAAGAAAAAAAAATAAATAATACATGTGTTCATGCACGCCAGCTCACAGGCAGAGAAACACCTCTGGGAGGAGATGTTGCTTCCACAATGGCAGAGCTGAGGGGGCTGTTTTCTTCTTCTTTTTGCTTTTCTGTATCGCTGGTGTTTTTCTTAAAATTCCAAGTATAAAATTATTTTTACATAATCAAAGTGATTTCTTTTTAATTTTTTTTTAAGATTTTATTTACTTATTTGAAAGAAAGAGCATGCACAAGTGGTGGGGGAGGGGCAGAGGCAGAAGGAGAAGCACATGGGGCAGGACCCTGGGATCATGACCTGAGCCAAAGGCAGATGCTTAACCGACTGAGCCACCCAGGCGCCCCATAATCAAAGTTATTTCCATTGGAAAAATAAAATCAGTTGAGGTGGGTTTTAGCTTCTGCACTGCCAGCAACTAGCTGTGTGGCCCTGGAGGAGCCCTGGGCCTTCCCTAAGCCTCAGTTTCCTCATCAGGAAAATGAGGACGATGATTAACTCCTGCACCACCTTCTTCCGAGGATAGCCACCAGGCAAACTGAGAAAGGCCACACTGTGTGGTTCTCACAGGCTGAGAGGGCTGGCGCTGAAACCGTCTCCACAGCCACTGGGATTAAGTTCCTTGTGGCACCTCAAGGCCAGTGACCAGGGGATCTTGGCCACACAACCACTCCTGTGGACCTAGACTAGTAGTCCCCAGACAGGTTCTAGGCTGTCTGTCCTGCCATGTTCCAAGGGGCAGGTGTGGGGAGGGCCTGAGGGGTCCTGGGAACCAGGAGCCTCATGGCCCTGCCTCTCTGGGTGAGTCTTCCAGTCACCAGAGGGCATTCTGAGGGGCCTGATGGTATGCTGAGTTCTGCACCCCAAAAGCGGCCAGCTTGTGGGCATCTGGGCTGGGCCCTGCCAGGGACACAGAGGTCAGACCAGGTACAGCAGGTAGGGAGCTCACAGCCAGGGCCCCTTCCTGAGCCACTCAAGCTATGGGGTGATTCCTGGGGTCTGTGACATATTGCAGTTTGTGGGAGGACAAACACGGCTGTGGGGTAAAACTACTGCTCAGGGCCCCAGCTCACGCTGAGGGCACCCAGGGGCCAGAGCTGCTCAGGAAGGAGCTAATTCACCCACTGGTGGCAGGGGCCAGCAAGAAGGATGCCCAGGGTGCCTGGAAAGGAAGCAAGGCCCCTGGGGCCACTCTCGCTGCTGTCGTGACTGGGATGTGTGAGTACCTGTCACTTCCTTTCACTTGTGACAGACTGCAGCCAGACAGGCATGGCCCAGTCCTGCCACGGACCAGCCGGCCTGCCTGGAGCAAGTGACCTCACCTCTTTCCTTTGTGAAGTGCGGTGATGATCCTTCCCTGTCCTGGCTGAGGAGGTCTTGCCTGAGAAAGTCACTCACTGACTCCTATTACAGTGAACGTCAGGATTTTGGAGGAGTTCCCAGCAACCCAGGGCAGGCAGGGCCCAGCGTGGGAGACCCAAGCTTCTTGTGTAGGAGCCTGTGCCCAGCCCTCATCCTGAGAACACCTTGTTCCCTGATCCAGCAGGGAAGAGAGAGGGCGGGGTGGCAGGGGAGAGGGGGGAGCGTACTGTCCTGATTCAGTCTAGCCCAGGAACTGAGGACACTCTGGTTCTGAGGATGGGTCCCTGATGAATCTGGGGCCGATTTCTGGAGACCGGGGCCTTGGCTGCAGTTTCTGAAGCCTGAGGCTGGAAAAGCTCCCATGTTTGCAGGGTGAGCACTGGGAAGCCCACCTGCACGTGCAAGGAGGCAGCCTGGGTCCTGTGTGACTGCCAATGAGCCACTCGTGCTCTCTGGGCTTCGAGGGACCCAGCTCACAAGATGGAGCCTGACTAAGGTCCCTACAGGATACCCAGCTCACTTCTTGGGCCTCAAGGGCCCCCATCAGCTTTTCACCCTCAAAACTGGGTGACATTTCCTCAGTCACGTTTATTCATTCACATGCCATCCCCCAAATGCCTCTTCTGTGCCAGGCCTCGTGGTTCGCTACAAATTGCTCAGACGCTCCCAAACAACCCGGAGTTCCTGTGATGGGCTTGACTCGGGTGCACAAAGCCATGGGCATCCGGACGCAGAAGAGGTTAGGAAGCTGGGGAAGGCTCCATGGAGGTGGCAACGAGCTAGGATGGGTAGTAATCAGTAAGTGCAAGACCGAGAATCGGGGACACACCTCGGTGGTCTCAGTGGATGGTCCTGATGACTTGGGCTCTTGAACTTTCCTGGAGGAAGCATCCTTCTACTCTTAGAGCGACGCACCTGTACCAGTGACAGTTTGCCAAGTGTTCAGTTTCCCTATCTGTACAGGTGGAACAGCAATCCCCACCTCCCAGGCAATGGCCAAGAGAGGCCTTGGAAATTGTGGAGGGTCATTCCCATGGGAGGTGGCACACGGGGCCCCTTATGTTGCTGCTCCGAGGGGTCTCTGGAGAGGAGAATCCCTCCCAGGCCAGAAACCCGTAGCCTGGGGAGGCACTGCTGGACATCACTGCCACGTACCCACTTTCTCTACATCCTCTGAGCCCCAGGCCCTCTGACCGCAACAGAGTAGACGAGTGCTCAGAGAGGAAGAGTCTGAGGAAGAGTCCAGGCTCCAGAACAGACAGAGCTGAATCAAATCCTGGCTCCACCACTTAAGCCTCATGACAGTGCCAAGTCACTTCTCTCTGAGCCTCAGTTTCATCACCTTTAAAATGGGAATAATAAGAAAACAGCTCGGGGCGCCTGGGTGGCACAGCGGTTAAAGCGTCTGCCTTCGGCTCAGGGCGTGATCCCGGCGTTCTGGGATCGAGTCCCACATCAGGCTCCTCCGCCGTGAGCCTGCTTCTTCCTCTCCCACTCCCCCTGCTTGTGTTCCCTCTCTCGCTGGCTGTCTCTATCTCTGTCAAATAAATAAATAAAATCTTTAAAAAAAAAAAAAAAAAAAAAAAAAAAAAAAAAAAAAGAAAACAGCTCTCCCAGGATTGTGAGTAGCAAAGCTAATGCGTGCAAATGTGCAACGCGGGGCCAGGCATGGGTTAAGCAGCCGATATCTGTTAGAGTAATTCCCTCTAGGGAACTACTTTCAGAGTCCCCAGCGGTCAGCACAAGGCTGGCGGAGCGGACAATGTGGAGGAGGATATGAGACTGAGGGAAGCACAGGGACATGCTGTGGGAGCTCAGGGACTGGGGGCTGGAGGACAAGGGGTCAGGGAAGGCAATCGGAGGGAGGAGGCATCTCCACTAGGCCTTCAAAGACTGGGTGATGGGATATGCAGGATCTGTGGGGCCCCAGGTCTGGCTTCCTGGGGACGGAGCTGGCCCAGGGCTCTGACTACTAACCCTGGCCCTACTTGGTTACATCCCTTGAGGGGGACACAACCAGGTCCACACACACCCCTGCTCCTTACCCTCGCCCCAGGGGGCATCTCTCTGCTTCACCTACTGCTGCTATTTCCCCAAGGAGGGAAAAACTGTCAAGCCAGCTGCCTGCTGACACCTAGAGAGGACGGGCCAACCCACCCTAAGGCCTACCGCACTCGGGATCCCCGCAGGCCTGAGAAAGCCAAGGAGCTCACGGAGCAGAACTCTGTCCCAGGAGCACCTGTGGGAAGACGCCAAACACTCCTAAGGCCTTCAGGGACCGGCCCTGGATCTAGAAGAGAGGGAAGTTTGGGGCCTGCTAGGCAGAGCCCTGGGGGCTGTGGGGCTTCCTTCCCTTCCCAGGCACAGCCAGGGGGAAAGGAACACCAGCCAGACCGGACAGAAACCAGCCTTGGGACCATCACAGGGTGTGGGGGAAACCATCCTCTGCTTCTCCCAGCGCCCCCGGCCACTCATCCACCGAGGCCAGTCAGGCCTATTTGATTCATTTCTTCCCTCAGCCCCTCCCTGGGCACCTTTCTGTCATTTCCACGTCCCTCTAAATGGCCTTGGGACCACATCCACCATGGCTGGGTAACCAGCTGCAGGAACCTTCAGACCTCTGGCTAAGCAAATGGGGGCAGGGGAAGCAGGGGGGTCTTGGGTGGCCTGCAGAGGCCCTGCGACAGTCAGGTAACAAGAGACCTCAGTGAAGCTCCTCCCTCCGAGAATGATCACACCTGTTACCATTCATTGAACACCAGCTGCTCACCAGGCACATTATCTCATTTAATCTTCACAATCTTTTTGGGAGGGAGGGACTATTATCGCCCCAAACACCTATCAATTAAAGGTCAGAGCTGGGATAGAAAACCTTCTGTGTCTGATTCAGGGTTCCACTGAGTTATGATTTCAACACAGCTCCCTATGTCCCCTCTCTCTCCCAACTCCTGTGTCTTGGCCTTGGGGATAAAGGGTAGCAGGGAGGGCTTCCCGGAGGAGGTGACACCTGCACTGAATCTTCTAAGATGGCAATAAGAAGGTAGCCAGCAGAGGGAGCAGAAAGAGTGTCCCAGGCAGATGGAGTGACATGTGCAAAGGCGTGGAGGTAAGAAGACGTAGGAAGGCCAGAGTGAGAAAGAAGCTACAGTTCCATGTTGCAGGCTCATAGGAAGAGGCTAGAGGGGAGTGGCAACAGGAGCCAGTCACGGAGCGCCTTTATCCTGTTGGTATGTGGGAGGCTCAGGAAGACTCTGGATGGTGGAGTTGCCTGGTCAAATAGGAAATCACAGTTCAGAGAGGAGTAATACTGTTTGTCCAATGACTCCATCCAAAAAGGAGATGACGCTGGGACTGGGGTCCGGAGTGTGAGAATGGGGGCCGAGGCCAGGCAGTGCTCTGAAGGCTAGATGCCGGCTGCAAGCCCCAGCTGGGAGCCGTGGCCGAGCTTTAATTATTTACAAGGCTGCTTCCCAGCAAGACCCGGTGCTCCTGCAGTCCGGCCTTGCCCAGCTAATGAACTCTCAGCCGTGGGAGACTCTGCTGCGCCCACTCTTTATTAAACCTGGGATGGAGGGCTGATGGGGGCTGGGAGAACGAGGGCAACCTAAAGAAGTCTGAACAAGGGGGAGGAATTTGAGCACAAAACCAGTCTACCTGTATCCCCAGCCTGGCCATAAAGACAAGAGCTGGGGGGTCTGGGGGGAGGCTTGACGTCATCTCAAGCGGGAGAAATGGAGGTCTGCGAGGACGGGCCCGAGGTCATCAGCTGGTGCTGGAGACAGCACAGGTGCCATAGCTGGGCGCCTGCATTCACACCCCAGCAATTGCACTTAAAAACCATATACCCTCGGGCCAGTTACTTGCTCTTTTCATAAAATGGTGCTAATGCAGGTACTTCAGAGGCTCGCTCCGTTTTACCGAAGCGAGGAGCACGAGGCGTGTAGAATCTCAGCGCGCCTGGGCCAACGCAAGTGCGCAGTGAATGTTCCTTGTTGTTACTCTGGGAGCAAAGGGCTGGCCAGAGACCAGAACCCCTGTCTCTGCCCCCAGACACTAAGGAGCAACAGGAAACAGGCCAAGGAGCCAACTGGCCTACGTGACCAGGTCCTAAGCTGGGGATCCCACCCCACTTCGCCTGGCTGGGCCGCCCTTGGGCTTCCTTGAGCCTAGCCCTCAGGCTTCCAGCCTTTTCCTCCACTTTGAAGGTCTTTGAGTCTGGAACTGAAGCCCCATGAGCATTTATTTCACTTCCCCATCCTCCCTGGTCTATCGGTGTCTCTGCTAAGTGCCAAGTCCCACCCACTGTGGGTAAAGATCAGGGCTTAACGGCCCTTAGTTTGCGTTTTTGCTCCAACCCTGAGGAGCTATGTGACTTTGGGGGGAGTCATTTCACGTCTGTGAACTCCTGTTTCCTTCTCATTAATATGGGGACTGTACCAACTATTTTTAAATGGTAAGCCTTGTCGGAATGATATTAGTTATCATCTTTGAAGGCCTGGCTTAGCGGTCTTCTCCTCCAGGAAGTCTTCCTTGGCTTCCTCAACATAAAAGCTTCCTCCCTCCAGCCTCCATCACCTTTTGGTATTCTTGGGCTGCATTCTGGCCCCTTTGGGGGCTTGCGCTCATTTTGCCTCACCCAGACTTCACTTACAAATTGCAATGACCATTTTGCAGGCCCAGAGAGGTACAGAGGTGGGGTGGTTCAGGATCTCTCATGGGGTAGAAGGGTTGGAGTGCCAAAGGACAGGATCAGATATAAGGCAGAGAGGCTGCTCAGGGAGGAGCCAACAGACTTGAGGGGAGGGTAGTTCAAGGAAATGCAGTTTGGGCAGGCAGCCCAGAATGGGGGCAGGGGGGAAACTCCCCACAAGGGGAAGGAGGGGATGATGAAAGACCACTTTCAAACACGTCGCCCAACAGAGCCACCCAAAGCCCCCACCCGCATCCTTCGACATTTCTCTTTGTGGGTCCTGGGGTTCCTTTCTTTTCCTTTTTTTTTTTTTTAAGATTTTATTTATTTATTTGACAGAGAGAGTGAGAGAGCACAAGCAGGGGGAGCAGTAGAAGGAGTAGGAGAAGCAGGCTCCCTGCTGAGCAGGGAGCCCAATGCGGGGCTCGATCCCAGGACCCTGGATCACGACCTGAGCCGAAGGCAGATGCTTAACGGACTGAGCCACCCAGGCTTCCCCTGGGATCCCTTTCTAAGGGGCTCATCCATTCCCTTCTCTTTGCCAACCTCTGAAGACGTTCCACACATATAAACTATGATGGGGGAACAGCTGCCCCATTTGGCAGACGAGGAAACAAGCTCAGAAAAATTAAGCCATGTAGGACTGGTACTAACCAGAGCTCTCAACCTTTCCACTCCAAGTCTTCACCAACTCTGTGCCTGTGACCCTACCCCATCGACCTCAGAAGGACAGCAGGAGCCCAGATTGGCCACGAGACCTCCCCTGGTCCCATCTGGAGTCACCTGGACACCTACTCCTTCATTCCTCTATCTCGCCCAGAGCCTCACATGGAGACAAGAAGCAACAGGCCCAACAGGCAGAGCATGGCTTTCCAGTTGCCGGATCACGCTCTCGGGTCCTTCTGCACCATGCTCCCCACTGCAGCAGACAGTACCCAAGCCAGGAGGACATCCTGACCAAGTTCTGTCACTCTCGGCTGGGTGACCTTGGGCAAATCACCCAACGTCTCTGAGATAGCATCCCTATCTACAAACGGGGATGACAAGACACCCCTCACAAGACTTGTTCTGCAGAGCCAGGGAGAGAAGGTAAAACCAACCCAGAATCACAGTTTCTATCTCCCTGCCCCATCCTCGGCACTCCCGCTGTGAGGGGACCACAGAACAACTCCTGGGGGTGACACTCGCTATAATATTTCACCCCAGCACGCCATTTTCATCATTTCAATAGTCCTGGAGAATCAATGGTGCGGTTATGATTAAGCTTCTTGAAGAATTAAATTCAAGCTCCTACTTAGCAGCTCAGTAACTGTGGAGCAAGTAACTTAATCCCTCAGTGCCTCAGTTTCTTTAGCCTGGGAAATAGGCCTGCTGAGAAGAGTGGAGGAGTTTATGCGAGAGAAGCGCTCACCGCGGGGCTGGCACACAGCAAACAGCGTGTGTTAGTCGTGTGACTTCCCATTACATTACTAGAACTGGTCCTCAAAAACAGGCCAAGAATCATGAGCCCAAGTGGTCAGGTGAAATGAAGACAGGAGGGGAAGATGCACCCAAGACACAGAGGCAGCTCTGGATTGCATCTGAGAATGAATCTGGAGGCTGACTGGCAAGCCCACAGAAAACCTCAAGGACTCAACAATGCCTGTCCAGGTGTCCCTCTACCCCTCCTGCCACTGTGCGGTGGTGTGGATCTGTCCACCTGTTGCCCTCCTGCACACCCTGTGGGGCTCCCCAGCCTGTGGGGTGGGCCCCTTCTCCGAAGTGCCCCAGTGCTGGCGCAGGCAGGCACTCAGTAACCATGAATGTATGACCACCTGTGTCTGCTTCTCAACAGTCCTGTTTTTCTGTTCCTGGAGCTACACTCCTTCACGGCAACTACCTGCTAACTCACTTCTGCCCCACAAACATCTGAAACCATAAGAAAGAACTTTCAAAGCTCTAGCGCCCGGGTGTACAAGCAGTACCACACTCCGCAAAGGCGGCCTGCCACGTGCACACCGTCACCAACTGAGGGCTCACGTGCAGCCTCGGAATCCCTGGCCCTCTCCAGGAAGCAAACTCTCCTGGCCCCCTCCTTCCTGGTCGGCCCCATGACTCATGCCCGCGCCGGGCTAGCAGGAGAGCGTGGTCCGCTCACCAGGATGGCACAAAAAACCTACACCATGACTAGGCAGAAAAGCAGCGGGAGCCAGCCTGCGCCCGGGCCTCAGAGGCACTTACTTCCCAGGAGATGCCCGCGGGGGTGTGGCCGGGGCGGGGCCAGGGCAGGGCCCTTGCACCCCGGGCGCCTGAAAACTGCACACCCGCGAGCTCCACGATTGGCCGCTCTGGCCACGGGGGCCTATGGGGTGGTCCTCGCCTGGCCAATCAGGGGCCCCGGGGAGCCCATTCATTCACAAAAACCCAGCAAGGCGAGCCCCGGAATTGCCTAGAACTTTGAAACACCGGCGCGTTCCGGGGGGCCGACGCAGGAGTCCAGCAGGAAGCTAGATACTTGCAGGGACGACCGCGTCCCTGCCCACGGTTCCGGCCCGGCGCGCCCTCCTCCTGGGCCACACCAGCCCCGGGCTCCGCCCCGGACCCCATGAGGACACGCTGGCCGCCCAGCTCAACGCTGGGTCGCTAGGAGCCACCCAACGCTGAGGAAGGCGGCGCCAGGGCAGCTTCCCGGCAGTGAGGTCCAAGCAGGTGGCCGGCGCCCCCCTCCCCGCCCGGTTCCCTTCCTCCCCAGCCGGCCACTCACGGCAGTCGTCCTCGTCGCTGTTGTCCGAGCAGTCGTCGTCCTCGTCGCATCTCCACACGGAGGGGATGCAGCGCTCATTCCGGCACCGGAATTGGTCCTCTTCGCACTCTTTGACCGGCCCTGTTCGGGGGAGAAGGGGGCGTGAGCCGGATCCGCAGACAGTGCAGTCCAGGCCGCGGGGAGGGGTCTACTGGCGTGAAGGAAAGGAGCGATGATGGAGCCAACGACCTCGGGGGCCTCGGGCGCCCTCGATCCGGAAGGAGGGCAGAATGGTAATGCGATGGCGGGCTGCTCCGTGGCACTACGAAGCCAGACACAGTCGGTGTCACGCGACTTGGGTATACCCCCCATTTGGAACACTCACCCGCACTCACGGCCCATAGTCAGAGATCTACGCAGACACAATCCACAGGGAGCCCCGAACACGCCGCGACACACGCACTGGGCGCTGCGGGCACAACCCCCTCGCACACAGCCCCTTTCTCCGCCGCGCGCAGGGGTCGCCGGAAACGCATTGTCAGGCGGGGAAGTCGCCCGGCTCAGCTCACCGCCGCCGCGGAGCGCGCGTGTCAAATAAATCCCTCTGGCTAGAATCACGCAGCCCACCCGAAACCATCAATGACCACCCGCCACACACAAAGTTCCCGGCCCGCCGGGCCCCCACTGGGCCCATCCCCCAAGAGCAGGTGCCAGAAGGCAGAACCAACGACACCGGGAGCCGTGGGGGCGGGGGTCGAGGGCAAATTAAAGGATAGCTGGGTCCCGAGAAGCCTATCCCACCCAGGCCCGGGCTCGGGGAGCCCAGCGCACCCCGCAGCCCGGTCGCCCGGCCGCGCTTTGTTGGCCGCTCCGGCGGCGCAGAGCCGGGCGGGGGACCAGCCTCACGCACCTTGGCCGCCGCGCTGTGGATCCGCCGCCGCCGCCGCCGCCGCGAGATGTTGGAGCCGCAGCAGCAGCAGCAGCAGCAGCGGCGCCAGCGGCCGGAGCGCGCCCCGCTCGGGGCGGCCCATGGCGGGCCCCGGGCTCCGGCCGCCGCGCCCCGCGCACCCCGTGCGGCTGCCGCCGCCGCGCCTCAGCCCGCCGAGTCCTTGCCGTGGCGCCGGGGCTGCCGCTGCCCCCGCCGCCGCCGCCACCGCTGCCGCCCGCCCCGGCTCCTCGGCTGCATTTCAAGCAGGTTCCGTGACGCTCGGCGGCGGGGCGGGCTCAGGCTGGGCGCGCGGCCCCGGCCCTGGGCGGCCGCCGCCGGCGCGCGCGCCCCCTCCCGCTGCCGCCTCCGCCCCCACGCTCCTCCCGCGGCTGCCACCTCTCCCTCCTCCCTCTTGTCCTTGGTCCACTCCTCCCTCAGCTGGCGCGCGGTAACCCAGCTGAGGACCCGCTTGCGGGCTGGGCGCCGCAGATGCTGGGATGAGCCGGGCGAGGTCCCTGCCCAAGAGGTAGCGGACAGGCCAAGGGAAGAAGCCCTGGGTGCCTGGAGGAGGTGACAGGCTAATAGAAGGCTGAGGGGTGCGTAGGAGTAAACCTGGGTGGGAGGGGAGATGTTCCTGGTGCACAGGCCTGTGCAATGTGCACGTGGGGCAGAGGTGGTGGTGGTGGATAAGGGTCAGCATACCAGGACGTGTGAGATCAGGGAGCAGCTCGGGGAGCTGCACTGGGCCTCTGCACCCCTCATCCGCTACCACCCAGATACAATGCATGCGTGTAGCCAGTTGTGTGCCCATGTGCCTCTGTGCATGTGCTCATGTGACCATGGCTGAGGATGTGCGGCAGGTGGCTCGGGCCTGGCACACAGACTTTATACATCCATCCTCTTCAGCATTCTGCATCCGGCAAAGGGGCGATCAGGGGCACCTGCAGGACAACACCTAGTCTTTGCTGTGATAGGGAAGGGAGGAGACTGGGGGCCTCCACAAAAGGGATGTGTTATTCCTGCTTGTAGGGAATGCACATCCAGGGCCTCTGTCCACCTTTTGTATAAAGGAGAAGCCCCCTTCTCTGGAAGGTCACAGCCCCACCTCACCCATGCCGGGGTGCAGAGAGCTGACTGGGGAGTAGATTTTTCCTGCCTGCAGTAAGTGAGGCTCATTCGGCACAATCTTCTTTGGAGAATGAGGTTTGAGGGCATCGGCCACTAAAAGAGACAGACTTAGGGGCGCCTGGGTGGCACAGCAGTTGGGCGTCTGCCTTCGGCTCAGGGCGTGGTCCCAGCGTTATGGGATCGAGCCCCACATCAGGCTCTTCTGCTAGGAGCCTGCTTCTTCCTCTCCCACTCCCCCTGCTTGTGTTCCCTCTCTCGCTGGCTGTCTCTATCTCTGTCGAATGAATAAATAAAATCTTTAAAAAAAAAAAAAGAGAGAGACAGACTTACAGGTGTCTGGGCCAGTGTAGGTCCACCCTCCCGTCTCCTCCTGCCACTTCACCTCCATGGCAGAGGGACAGAAGAAGGAGCTTCGGGAGTTGTTAGTCCCAGGCCAGGAAGCCACTGTTTACCAGCAGCCCTATTCCTTCCCACAAAGGGCAGCCCCTTGGCAATGGCTTTGGCCACCTCATAGGAGAGGGGCGCAGACCCCAGAGAGCCCAGCAGGCGTTCTTGCCATTAGCCCTTCTAGCCTTTGTTCATTCAGTCATTTAACAAGTACATCCCAGCCCTGCTCTGTGCCAACCCTTCCTGGGCCTCAGGGTGCCAGGTGAATCAGACATGGTACCAGTCCTGGTGAAGTCCCTACCTGGTGGGAAGACAGACCATCCACACAAGGGCAATGGAGTACATGCCTGCTTCCAACAAAAACTTAGGGAGCACCTAAGTTCGTGCCCAGCATTATCTGAGGCCCAGGGATACAGTGTAGAAATACAGGAGGTCTCCCTTTGTTCTCCTGCAGCTTACATCTTACTTGGGAGAGACAGACACAAAAGCAAGAAAACATAAAAGCTAATTTCAGATCATCATAACGGCTATGAGAAAAAATAAAACAGGGTGATATGGGAGTGATGGGAAATAACCTTAACAGGTTCATCTAAACCGTCTTCATCTAGAGAAACTGGTTCCCGCCTCTGGTTCAGTTTCCTCATCTAAAATGGGAAAGATGACAGCACTCCTCTCGCAGAACTGTGAGGGTTATAGTAGACGAGATTATGTACGCGCAGCATGAAGCATACAGTTGGCACATAATAACTTAGTTATGTGACTATTATTCAAACAGAATTCCCGGGGTTCAAAAACCCCTGGCAACTTCCCAACACTCAAAAGAATAAAGATTGACTGCAGGCATTCTTTGACCTCCCCTCCAAAGGGGGACCTTCGCTCATATGGTCTCCCTCAGATCCAGCTGCCAAGGTGGGCAACTCCTTGTTTCTCAACAGCCCCTCATCAGAGGTTCTCCAGGCTCCTCTCAGTCCCCAGCCAGTTTGGGCCACTTCCCTTTCCTCCTAGTCAGCCTGTGACCTCCCTGAGGACAGGAAGCAGCTATCCTGCATTTCTGGGTCTCTGGCATGGGGCACATTTGACCAATATTTGTTTCTGCCTTACCGAAGGTGGGCATCATCCCTATTTTCAGAGGATAAGTACAAGGCCTGGCACATAACAAGCCATAACATTAGACAAATGATGGCTAAATACTTGAAAAAGCTAAAAGGTAAACCATAACAAGTAATAATAATGACTACTTCTTGCTGCACACTTGCTGAGGGTCAGGTACCATCTGAGTGCTTTATTTATTTTTTTTTAGGATTTTATTTATTTATTCACTTATTTGAGAGAGAGAGAGCAGAGAGCACAAGCAGGGGGTGGGAGGAGAGGGGCAGGGGGAGGGGGAGAAGCAGACTCCCCGCTGAGCAGGGAACCTGACGTGGGGCTCAATCCCAGGACCCCGAGATCATGACCTGAGCCAAAGGCAGATGCTTAACCGACTAAGCCATCCAGGCGCCCCATCTAAGTGCTTTAAATGCTTTAACCCATTTAGTCCTTTAACATCCCCGTGAGGCAGGTCATATATTTATCCCATTTTACAGATAAGCACACTAAGGAATGGGAGGTCACACAGTTAGTAAATGGCAGAGCCAGCATTTGAACCCAGGTGGTAGAACTAGGAATTTTTTAGGGCACGTAAGTTGGTTAATTCCAGTGAGAGGCAAATGGAGAAAGCCCAGCTCTTGACAGACGCCAGATACCCAAGGGACAGTGAGGTATATCTTCTGCTGCCTGGGTAACTTGTCCCCACCTGTCCTCTCCATTCTGGGCTGATTCAAGCATACAGGCCTTGCCCACTTCTGGGTTTCCAAAGAAAATCCCCAAACCCATCCCCAAGTGCAGTGGGTTTCCCATGAGACAGAAACAGGTGACCTTCCACCTTCCGTGTGAGAATGGCACTGTGCCCGTCCCAAGCCTCCATGTCCTGCCTCCAGAACTGCCAGGGGCCCAGCCCATGCACACTCCAGTCCCTCACCCTGCCCCCCCAAGAACTGGAGCTTCAGGCTTTTTCCACTCTGTACCCTCTGCCTACAACACTTGTGTGCTGGCTGACTTCTATTCATCCTCTGGGCCTAAGCTCAAATGCCTCCTCCTCTGGGAAGCCTTCCAGCCTCCTCCAGAGAGGTCGCAGCCAGGGCTTTCTAGAAGACCTTCTGCATACACCTCCCCAGACTCCCTTAACTGGCCTTATGCTAAGTGAGGGGCACGGATAAGCAAGGCTACGTCCTTGCTTTTGAGGATCTCTGATTTGGGGCCAGACAGTGAGTGTGCAGGGTAATAAGAACCTCAGATGCGGGGGCGCCTGGGTGGCTCAGTTGTTAAGCGTCTGCCTGCGGCTCAGGGCGTGATCCTGGCGTTCTGGGATCGAGCCCCACATCAGGCTCCTCCTCTGGGAGCCTGCTTCTCCCTCTCCCACTCCCCCTGCTTGTATTCCCTCTCTCGCTGGCTGTCTCTCTGTCAAATAAATAAATAAAATCTAAAAAAAAAAAAAAAAAAAAAAAAAAGAACCTCAGATGCGGCTACTCAGGGATGTCAGATTCCCACCCCCACGTACCCAAGGCTATGTGTCACCCACCCAGCTAGGGTAACGGACCAGCGACCCAAGTTAATCACGGCTGAGTTGTAACGGCAGCAGAGCTCTCCCACTGTCCATGACCTTCGGTTTACAGAAGTCTAGCCCAAGTCCTTCATGCTGCATTGAGCCAATTGCCCATTTCTCCTTGCCACTGTCTCTCTGTATGTCTTTCTCTTTCTCTCTCTTTCTGACTAGACAGAGTAGCTTCATTCCTGTAAAAAAAAAAAAAAAGGATTCTAATTCATTACATGAACTTTATACAGGTCTAGACTGCTGGAGTTTAAATCACTTGCTAACTGTGTGACGTGGGTCAAGTTGTTTGGACCCTCTGTGCCTCAACGTCCTTATCTATGAAATGGCGATGACAATGTTACCTAATAGTATTAATTATCTATTACTACATAACAAAATACACCAAAAATCAGCAACTTAAAACAATAGATATTTATTATCTCTCACGGTGTCTGTGGGTCAGGAATCTGGGAGGAGCTCGGTTGGATCACGGTGTTGGAGGGACTGGGGTCTTCCGAGTTTAACTGAGGCTGGAGGGTATCTGGGCTGTCTCACTCACATGGCTGGGAGGTTCATGTTGGCTGTTGGCAGGACGACTCAGTTTTTCACTGCACGAGTTTCTCCGCAGGACTGCTTGAGTGTTCTCGCAACGTGGCGGCCAGCTCCCCCCATAGTTACTGATTCAAGAGAGAAACAGAGAAAGCAAGGAGGAAGTCACAATGTCTTTTTTATGATCTAACTACGGAAGTTGCACAGCATCATTTCTGCAATATCCTACTGGTCCCCAGGGGAGCCCTCGTCTATGTGGGAAGGGCCCGTACAGGAGCATGACGGCCAGAAGGCAGAAATCACCGTGGGCCGCTCGGAGACGGGCTGCCACGCGATCTCACAGACTTAGTGAGGATGAACTCACTTAGCATATAGAAAGGGCTCGGAAGAGTTTTCGGTACATAGCACACCCTATATAAGTGTTTGCTATTGTTGTTGTTTCTGTAATAGTACAGAGTACGCACTGCGTAACGATTATCTACAATTACTGGGAACATCATTGCTATTAGCTGCAGAACCCCTTCATTAGGCAGGTGAAGACACCCAGGACCTGAGAGGATGAAGGCGTTTCAGGGTTTCACAGCAGACCACAGGCAGAGCAGGACCAGCCCAGCCTTGGTTTCTTGCCTTCTGCCCATGTGCTCTCAGGAGACCTGGAGTCACGTCTCCCTCCTTCACTGCCTTGCTGTTGGACCCTGAGCAGGTCCCTTTCCCTGTCCGGGCTTGGCGTCCCCGTCCCTCACATGAGTATTTTCCATGACAGTCCTTCTCACCCTTCCCTCTCCTCCCTTTCCACTTACTTCCTCTCCTGTCAGCCTCGATTTTCCTTTAAATCCTTTCACTTAATAAACTTAGCTTCATCCTAAGCGATAATCTCCCTGAAATCACAGGTTTGAGATGCTAATTATCTTTTTCCAATGCACATTAAGGAAACTCATGGCTATTCCAATAAACAATGGTCCTCTGTCCATCCACCCCGATGGGTCTTGCTTCTCTAAGGGTCCCCGTCTCTGGGTCCTTCATTTAATGTGGGGAAAAGGATGGAGGGCAGGAGCCCTGACCGCTCTTTCCAGGACCATGAGTTCCTTGAGGTGACCTGGAGGCCGTCCGGGCCCTGGGTGCCCACTGTCTGAGTCACGGGGCTTTCTAGGGGAGGCTCAGCAATTTTCCATGTGCTTTTGTTTGGGTTTTGTTTTTCTTTTCTTTTTTCTTTTCTTTTTTTTTTTTTTAAAGATTTTATTTATTTATTTGACAGAGAGAGAGACAGCCAGAGAGACAGGGAACACAAGCAGGGGGAGTGGGAGAGGAAGAAGCAGGCTCCCAGCGGAGGAGCCTGATGTGGGGCTTGATCCCAGAACGCCGGGATCACTCCCTGAGCCGAAGACAGACGCTTAACGACTGAGCCACCCAAGCGCCCCTTTATTTTATTTTTTCTTATCAAAGTTTTACTTCCCATAGTTTCAAGAATCAGATAATTTTGCAAGACTTATGAAAGCTCTTACGTCGTTCCCTCCCCACCTCCTTTTCCTTCTCCTCAGGGGCAAACACTTATGCTCTTCCAGCTGATTCATTTGCTATTTACTTCCTAGTATTAAATAACACACTCATTTCTATGTCTTCATCTTTCAGTTTTAGGAGTTCTCTTTGACTTCCTACTGTGCAGGTGAGGATTTAGCTCTCGTACACACCAGCACCCCCAACACATGGCCATACAGACACCCATGCACTCACTCCCAAGTCAACCCCCGCCCATCTTTCCAATATCATTGTGATTATGTGATTTTAAACGTTTTTTAAATTTTGTAAATTACTTTTAATTGTGGTAAAATACACATAACACAAAATGTGCCATCTTAACCGTTTTTAAGTGTGCAGTTCGTTAAGTGGCATCAAGTACAATCACACTGTTGTCTGCCATCACTACGGTCCACCCAGGGCTCTTTTCATCTTGCAAAACTGAAGCTCTGTACTCATGAAACAGTAACTCCCCATTCTCCTTTCTCCCCAGCCCCTGACAACCACATTCTACTTTCTGTCTCTATGAATTTGACAACTCCAGGTACCTCATGTAAGTGGAATTATACAGTATTTGCTCATTCTTAAAAGTTTATTATTTTTTAAATAATCTCTACACCCACCACGGGGCTCAAACTCATGACCCTGAGATCAAGAGTCTCCTGCTCCACCCAAGGAGCCAGCCAGGCTCATACGATCACCCACTTTAAGTATTTACTGACTTACGCATGTCAGAGGTCCCTGAAGATCTCTGATTGCTCTGCCTGGACGGTGGATGGCAAGGCCAGCTGCTCAGCTCTCATCCTGGACTGTCCCTTCACCATCACCTGGAGGCTTCTCTGCAGTTTTCTCTTATGTTGAATCTCTTGCTTCCCAGATCCCACGTCTTCCTCTTTTTATACTCACTGTTGGATTTGGAGGAACACCATAGCTTTCTAGAAAGAGGTATTTGAGGTATATTTTTGAAGATCTTGCATTTCTAACAGTGCCTCACATTTAACTGATAGTTTGACTAGGTATAGAATTCTAAGTTGGAAATAATTTTCCTTCTGAATGTTGAAGGCTTGCTCCCTTGTCTTCTAGTTTCTGTTGAAAAGTTCAATGTCATTTTGCTTCCTAATCTGTTGTAGGAACCCTGTTCTTCCTCTCTGCGAGCTTTTAGTCTTCTGTATGCTCAAAATGTCTTGGAGTAAATCCATTTCCATCCATTGTGCTGGACATGAAGTGGGCCTTCTCATTCTGGAAACTCATCTTCAATCTGGAGACAATTTTCTAGAACTACCTCTATAATTATTTCCTCAGCTCCATTTTCTCTGTTATTGTTGTTGGTTTTTCTTCTCTTTCTGACTCTCCTAAATTATTTCAATATTGGTCCTCTTGGACTTGTCTTCTACATTCTTTTTTATTTTTTTATTTTTTATATTTTAAGTGATCTTTACACCCAATGTGGGACTTGAACTCACAGCCCTGAGATCAAGAGTTGCAGGCTCTGCTGACTGAGCCAGCCAGGTGCCCCTCTACATTCTTTATATATATATATATATTTTTTTTTCCCACCACTTCTTTTTGTTCTCCATTCTGAAAAAAGTTCTTCAACCCCCTACAGAGTTGCTTTTTTTTTTCTTATCATAATTCCAAGAGCTCCTTATTTGCTCTCTGACTACTCCTTCCTTATAGTATCTTGTTGGACTTTTCTTTCTTTCTTTCTTTCTTTCTTTCTTTCTTTCTTTCTTTCCTTTTTTTGCAGTATTTTTTTCTTATTTCCCTGAAGATGTTAATATTAAGCATGTTTGTTGTTGTTTTGGTTAAGGCGTTTATCACTGTGCATAGTCTCTGCTTCCTCCAAGTTAACTTTTTTCTGATTATTAAAAAGACTAGTTAGAAATCGGGAGGAGATACGGCAGCACACATAACCAATGAAACATTACTACTCAGCGTACATAAAGAATTCTTATAATGTAATAAGAGAAGACACTCAATTTTTTAAAAAGATTTTATTTATTTATTTGAGAGAGAGAGTACAAGCAGGGGGAGCAGCAGAGGGAGAAGGAGAAGCAGACTCCCCACTGAGCAGGGAGCCAGATGTGGGGCTCCATCCCAGGACCCTAGGATCACGACCTGAGCCAAAGGCGGACGCTTAACTCACTGAGCCACCCAGGTGTCCCGAAACAACTCAGTTTTGTTTTGTTTTTTAAGAAAAAGATATAAACAAGCATCTCACAACAAGAAATATGAACGGAACAGGGCGCCGTGGTGGCTCAGTCGGTTAAGTGACTGCCTTCGGCTCAGGTCATGATCCTGGAGTCCCGGGATCGAGTCCCACATCGGGCTCCCTGCTCAGCAGGGAGTCTGCTTCTCCCTCTGACCCTCCCCCTCTCTTGTGCTTGCTCTCTCTCTCTCAAATAAATAAATAAAATTAAAAAAAAAGAAACATGAACGGAACGTAAACCTGAAGGGAAGACGCTCGACACTGTAATCATCAGGAAAAGGCAAATTAATACCACAATGAGATTCTCTACAGAGTAAGTAGTCACAGTGACAAGTATGGGTGAAGGTGTGAAGCCACAGGGAATTGTCTATGCTCCTAATGCAGTGAAACCCACCACCATTTTAGAACCTGTGACTTCATTCCTGAGTGTCAACTCCAGAGAAACCCATGCATACGAGCACCAGGAGAGGGTACAGGGACATTCACAGCAGTGCCACTTATAATGGCAAAAAACTTAGAAACCAAGCTAATGCTCTTAGCAGGAAAGTGAATTAATAAATGCATAAATTATATCCCATGTCCATATAATGAAATCTTACACAGCTGTGGAAATCAGTCACAATGGCCACGGCCAGCTATGTGAAGGAATCTTAGAAACAGAGCACTGAGTGAGAAAAGATCGCTGCAGTAGACGGCATACAACCTGATCCAACATTTGCAAGGCCCCAAAACAAGCAGAAATAAACTGTATTGTTTAGGTTTTCGTACACATGTGATCTGCAATACAAGTTTGTTTGTTCATTTGTTTGTTTTGTTTCGTTTTTAAGATTTTATTTATTTGACAGAGAGAGACAGCCAGCGAAAGAGGGAACACAAGCAGGGGGAGTGGGAGAGGAAGAAGCAGGCTCCCAGCTGTGGAGCCTGATGTGGGGCTCGATCCCAGAACGCCGGGATCAAGCCCTGAGCCGAAGGCAGACGCTTAACGACTGTGCCACCCAGGCGCCCCTGTTTGTTTGGTTTTAAACAGAGGAAGAATTCACACAAAATTCTAGAGAGTAGTTACTTCTGTGGGGAAGGCAGGGGAATGGGATAAGGATGAGGCCCACGTATTAGTCATGCTCTCATCGTTTCATTGGGTTCAAAGGTTTCCCTTATTATGCTTCATACCCAGAGTGGTCATATATCCTGTATTCCCAGGACGGCCTTGATTTACACCTGTTGTCCCAACATAATCATTCATCGCAACCTCTTTCTGAGAGAGGTCTTGATTTGGATAATAAATTATATGACTAGCCTATTTATTTCTTTTTAAAGATTATTTATTTATTTGAGAGAGAGAGAGCGAGCCAGAGAGAGAGTGCACAGGTGTTGGGGGGGGGCAGATGGAGAGGGAGAGGGACAAGCAGACTCCCCACCGAACAGGGAGGCCGACTCAGTGCCCCATCCCAGGACCCTGAGATCATGACCTGAACCAATGTCAGATCCTTAAACAACTGAGCTATCCAGGTGCCCCTAGCCTATTTATTTCTTATAAAAATGCAACATATGTCTGTCTTGTATGTATTCATTATTACATAATATATGCAATTTTAATGCCAGGGCCATGGTCTGGACACAGTCTAATAGGGTATTTGTGGTTTGGCCCCGGCGTTCTTCTAAACCAGTCTGGGTATCTGTCCTTGGGACCTCAGATGAGCCACTCTGACCTCCCTATGCCTTGGTCCTCATACCCTACCCTAACCCAGGTCCCACTCTGCCCCCTTCTCCACCTGTCACTCACTGTGGGGTCATCCTCTAGAGGTTCCCTGAAATTTCACTCACTGTGCAGGCCCACCCAGGATCACTGACAGACCCTGTGCTGGGCAACGGTGGGGACCCAGCCTGGGCCCTGCCCTTGAGGAGCTGGCAAGGTTCAAGTGGCGATGTAGACTGTGACATATCATGGCAGTGACATAGCCTGGGGTGCGGCCCTGCCAGGGTGAGAGCATAGACCAACCCAGGGACCCAGGGAAGACTGCTGGGAGCTGAGGGGACAAGCGGGGAAGAATGGTCTCAGCAGAGGAGACGACATGTAGAGAACATTGGGTGGGAAAGAGCCAGCTGGACTCAGAAAGGGCAGTTTGCACAGGTCGATCTAAGTGGAGCCCAGAGCACAGGGCAGCACAGGGGCAGGAAGCAAGCCTACAAAGAGGACCTCCTGGGGGCCTTGAATGCCAAGCCTAGGACCTATATCCTGAGGGCAGGGAGGAGGCACTGAAAAATCAGCGAGGCACGGAGAACGGTGAAGCCAGGGAGAGTTGTATCAAAATGAGGTTAAGAAGAAAACTGGGGAGAGTCAGAGAGACAGAAGGAGACAAAGCAACAGAGAAATTTTACTGTTGTGCTAAGTCTTGGACGCCCGCCCCATGCCAGCCTCCCCTCCCTCATCCTTGTGGCCACCCGCACAGCCATGCATATAAACGCTGCAGAGGCCCAGCGACAGAAATGCTCAGTGGTCCTGTGCGTGGGCCCTGGTGTAGGGCTTCCTGGGTGCGTGTACCAGCCTTGCCGCACGTCCTATCTCTGTAACCTTGGGCAAGTGACTCAGTCTCGCCGGGTCTCCAGGTTCCTGCTCTAAAATGAGGATGAGGAATGCCTCCACCTCCTGGAGGCCTATTGGAACCATAAAGGGCCTGGAACATAGTGAGCTCTCAGGGAGTGTAAGCCACCTTTGTTAATGGAGCGGAGATGGTTCGACGGCAGACACTAGACTTGTGGCCCAGGACTCCGCACAGAGCAGGATGTGGCCCCACCCGCGTACGCACCCAGGGGCAAGGACTTCCGTGCGGTGCTGCTGGACCCTTTGCAGCTAGAGCGGTGACTCATTCAGTGACTAGGTGAAGGAAATTTCAGGACTCCCAGGTACCCTACTTAGAAATAGGCCTTAAAGTCTCTCTCTGTCCTTGCCTTGAGTGGGGGGTGGGGGTCGAATGCACATTCCTTGAAGCACCATCTCCCCCTCCACAGTTTACAGTTCCTTTTGGACCCTCACCGCACCTCTGTAGGTGAAGTTTCACTGCCTCTACTTTACGGATGAGGACAGTGAGGCTCAGAGAAGTTGGACACCGCTGGGGCTCCTGGGTGGCTCAGTTGTTAAGCGTCTGCCTTCGGCTCAGGCCATGATCCCAGGGTCCTGGGATCGAGCCCCGCATCAGGCTCCATGCTCTGCTGGGAGCCTGCTTCTTCCTCTCCCACTCCCCCTGCGTGTGTTCCCTCTCTCACTGGCTGTCTCTCTCTGTCAAATAAATACATAAAATCTTTAAAAAAAAAAAAAACAAGAAGTATGACACCTGCCCAAGGCCACACAGCCAGAATATATGACTGAACTCAAGACTCCTGACGCCCACTGCCCCACAGCTGTCTAAATATAGACGCTCAAAACATCAGAGTGGGGGGGACCTTGCGAGAGGACATCTTGGATGTGTGGTTTTAGTCACAGAGTTCTTCCCTCAATAAAAAATCGGGGGGCGCCTGGCTGGCTTAGTCCGTAGAGCACGCAACTCTTGATTTCGGGGTGGTGAGTTTGAGCCCCACACTGCGCATAAAGCCTACCTAAAAAAAAACAAAATTAAATAAAAATTAAAAAATAAAAGTCTGCGTGAAACCTCGAGATGTGCAATCTCTCCAAGAGGAGTATATTAGTCACGGTCGTCTGGGCTCCACTAAGGTAACAAACCCTGGAATCTCAGAGGGGTAACACCATAAAAGTTTATTTCTCGCTCACACAGATACAATGTGGGTCAGTGGCTCTCCTGAGCATCTCCTTTCCACGTGACAACTCAGGGACCCAAGTTCCTTCCATCTTAGAGCGCCGCTGTAGGTAATGGAACTCCAGCACACTGCGGCTGTGGGGGGCGAGGGAAAGAGCAGAGGGTCACACCAGGGGCCTTACAGCTGGGCCTGGGAGCAGTGTACACTCCTTGTGCCAGCACCCCTTCCAAAAATCCCAGTTACTGGCTTTTGTCACGGTGGCAAGTTAGGTAAGAAATGCAGTCTTCCTGGGCACCCAGGAAGAAGAAAGAAGGCTGGCGAGCCTGTGGTCACCCTGAGGGCTTCTGCTGCAGGACGAAGAGGAATCCTAGGGCCCCATGTAGCTGGCATTCCTCCACCCAAAGCCCCTCCAAAAATGGAGAACATAGTCTGAAAATCTCCATTCGTGTCCGGCAGCTGGGAAGCTGAGGCCCAGAAACGAGCAGGATTTGTCCAACCTCACTCTGAGAGTCCCAGGAGAAGTGTTCCCCGGAGTCCTGGGGGGACACCACAGGGACCCAGGCCAGGATCAGGCCAGGCACAGTTTCATGCTTCTTTTAAACCTGCGTTCTATCTGCTCTTGGCTGTTGTGCTGAGTTCTTAAAGACAATTGGCCTGGTGTGGAGGTTTCTTAGTTTTTAAAATTTTTTCTGCTGTAATCTCTTAAACCCTTGGCGTCAGCTCCAACCGTTGTCCTGCAGGACCTGGGATAGCCTGAGATACTTGACTCCTTCAGATCCGGGGTTTTAGGAGCCAGGGGTTCCACGGGAAGCGGCCAGGGATGCTGCCTCCACCTGGACCGCCTAGAAATGGGGCCACAGCCTGTTAGGCCCAGAAGTGGGGCCAGGAGACCCGCTGTTCCACTGACGGCTACAGCTCTCAGACCTGGAGCTGCTCCCAGGGAAAAGAAAGTCTTTCCAGAGGGAAAGCCTTCAGGCAGAGGGAATAGTTCAAGCAAAGGCTCAGGGTTGGAAAGGACATGTTGGAACAATGTCATAAAAATGTCTTCACTTAAGAGGACCTGGAGGGGCGGGATATGGGACAGGAGAAGGCAAAAGGTATGGCCGTGGCTGCCGTGGGTCTGCCATAGGGTCACAGGTCTAGGCTTAGGGAAATGAGAGGGAGGGTGATCCCTGGGTAAGGACGCTGGGGCAGTGCTGCCCCGGGTGGTTTCTAGGGAGACGGATGGCATGTCTTCTGCACTGTTCTCAGCTTGTTAACTCTCTGTCCTGGTGGTTATGGTCTGTGTACCCAGCCAGACCCTGGGCTGGGGCTGCAGTGATGGCAGTTGCAATAGTCTGGGGCCCTGTATCTCCCTTGCTGGGAGGAGCCCATGTGGGTTTAGGGTCCAGCACGTGCCATCCTGCGTGGCGCTGTATGTGCGTAGGGTAGTGGGTAAAAGCAAGGACTCGGGAGCCAGAAGGCTGGGATTCAAATCCTAACTCTACCACTCGCTAGTTTGTGACTTTGGGCATGCTACTTAGCCTCTGTGCCTCAGTTTCCTCACCTATAACAGGGAAATAATAGTAGCATTGGTGTCTCCTGATAGCATTGATGCATGGATTAAGTGACTTAATATATGTGAAGTACTTAGAACAGTACCTGGCTCAGTCCTTAAAGGCTAGGGAAGCCTTAACTACTATTTTATGTTTTATTATCTCTATGTTCTTACAAGGACTGGATGAGGTCCACATTATTTTCTTCATTTCAAGAACATAGGCTTTGGATTCACCCAGACCTGAGTCTGACTCCTCACTCCGAATCCACCCCCAGCTGTGTGGCCTGGGGAAAGACTGAGCTTCAGTCTCCCCTTTCGCGAAATGGACTATTGTCAGGAATAACTGGAATGGTACATGCAAAGCCTTTAGCTCAGTGCCTGGTGTGGGGTAAACACTTTTGATGGATCATGGAAGATGAGGAAAGGGAGAATCAGAGTAGGTAAGAGGCGTGGCCAGGGTCACAGAGCTAGTAAGGCAGGGCTGGGATGAGAACATGGTGGGTGTGACCACAGCCCAGGCCCCTCCACCCTGCCACCCTGTCGGACATTGGTTTCCCCATCTGTAAGGCAAGGAGCTGGACTGGGAGGGCCTGCCGGCGGTGAGGGGTAAGCAGGAATGGAGGGCCCTGGGTTCAGGCTGCAAACCTGGGAAGGAGTGGAGGAAGCCCAAAGTGCCGAAACCGAAACTGTGGCCCCAGCCCTCTGCCCTGCTGCTCTCCCTGCCCCTCCCTCAGAATCCAGCCCCTTCATCAGAACCTACTTCATGGCGTTGTCCCAGCTACCAGAAGTCACCTGTTTCCCATCTCAAGAGTCCTCTCCAAGCCACTTGTCCTGTGACCTTGGGCAAGTCTCGATCTCTCCAAGCTTCGGTGGGCTTGTTTTTCGCAGCGCGAGCTCATTGCCGTGTCGATGACCAGCGCTTACGGAGCACCTGCTGCGCGCCTGGCTCTTCTCCAGCACTTTACCTGAATTCAACTACAACCTCCCACCAGCCCTGTAAGTGGCATACAGTTTCCTGTTACCCCTCCTCCCCGGGCAGAAGAGGCCCCACCTCATGGGGTCCCGTGAGAAGTACGAGGGGGACCTAGTATTTTGTAAATTTCAGCTCTGGAGGGCGCCTGGGTGACCCCGTCGGTGAGCAGCCGATTCTTGATTTCGGCTCAGGTCATGGTCTCAGGGCCCTGGGATGGAGCCACGCATCCGCTCCTCACTCAGCGGGATCTGCTGCGGGGTTCTCTCCCTCTGCCCTTCCCCTTGCTCGTGCTCACTCTCTCTCTGTCTCTCTCAAATAAATAAATCTTAAAAAAAGAAAAAAAAGTGAAATAAACTCTGAGGTTCTGGGAGTAATAATAGCCACAAATCTGTATGTAGCACTTACCAGGTGCCCAGCCCTGTGCGAAGCGAGGTTCTTCCATGATCTCATTTGCCCCTCACATGGCCCTTTGTGTCAGCCGAGTGCCCCCACTGGTTTAAATCGCCTTTTCCACACTCGACATGGCAGACGCTAGGTGGGCCGTGGTGGGTCCAATTTCTTGCCATTAACGGAAGGCGCCGTGACTCCCTAGAGTCCTGGCTGGAGCCTCCAGCCCCCTGTGCCTCATGGGGCAGCCCTCTGGGGTGAGGTTTGGCAGGTGGACCCCGGGCTGACAGACTGTCCGCTGGTCAGTCCCCAGCCTGGTCCTGGCCTCCTCTTTGCTCTCCTGATTCCACCACGACTCTCCCCTCATGTTGCCCACTCCGGGCTAGGTGCCCACCTTCCCTCACCTGATTAATTCCACGGCCTCCCCACTGTTCTGTCCACTCCCACTCTTCCCCCCCATAGTGTTTCCTCCCACCCAGCCGGGAGCATCTCTCCAAACCCAGAGAGGACCTGTTGCTCCCCCGTCTAACACCCTGCCATGCCCCCACCCCACCCTTGGGTCTGGCATTCACGACCCTTCTCAGTTCGGGTCTTACTACCTTTCCCCCCTCGCCTCTTGCGGATCTCACTTTGGCACTTTTACACTCCGCAGCACCCTCTTACTTCCCTGCCCCTTCCTACCTCCAAGCCTTTGCGTATACTGTACGCCTTCCTTCGATCCGTTGTTTCACTAGTATTTGAGGCTGCTGCTCCTAGGCGCTGCTTAGGCACAGAGATACAAAAGCAAACAAAAGGGACACCCCCCCCCCAGCTTGCATTAGCGGGAGGGCCAGAAAATAAACAAATAAGCAAACGAAGTGCAGCAGATGGCAATAAGGACCGTGCTCCAAAACAAAAGTGGGGGCTGGGGGACCGGATGTGCTGAGGCAAGGGGGGTGCTGCAATTTCACACAGGGTGGCCACTGAAGATCTTGGGGGAATCAGGGGGCTGAATCCCGGCCATTCCAGGAGGACTTCCTGGAAGAAGTGTCCTGATACTGACCATGAGGGATGGATGGTTATTATGCAGGTGGGAGAGTCCCAGTAGGCGAGATTCTTGATGAAGCCTGGGAATTAATTCCCCCCTGACCTTTAGGATGTCAGGGACAGCTCTCGCCCCAAGTCTGGGCCTTGAACCCAGACGACTGGCTTGGGCACCTCAGCCCAAAGAACACCTCCACTCCCACCCAGCCCCCATTCTCCCGGATTAGAAACTGTGGGCCTGAGCCACTCAGGGAAAGCATGTCAGGCAGGAGCACAGCCTGAACAAAAGCCTGGTGCCCAGACTCTGTGTGGCCCGTGGGAAGGTCAGGTAGACATGGTGGACATTGGGTTGGGCCTTTCAAGGGGCAGCCCTGCTAGCCCCCGGCCAAGGTGGCCAAAAAGAGTGGGTTGTGGCCAAGTTGCCACAGCCCATTCTGACTTCATGAACTTGATTTGCTCTGTGCATCACATCGGCAGCTCAGAAGTAGGCTGCTGGGGGGCCGCTCGCCTGGTTCCTCTGTCAGAATTCTGTCCGAGCTCAGGCGAACCAGGCTGTGGTGTTTCTCTGCGGCTGATCTGTGCCTCAGGCCTTCGGAGATGGGGTGGTTCAGCTGCTATTTGCAGAAAGCCGCTGGGGCTTGGAAATCTGACCTAAAAAGTTTTCTTCTCCCTGGGCTCAGAACAAGTTCACTGTCCCCATTTTACAGGTATGGAAGGCAAGGCGCAAGGTTCCCCAGTGCATCCCAGTGGCAGAAAACCCAGCACCGCTGTGTCTCAGCGGGAGCACTTTCCGCTGTCTCATCTGGCTCCGGATTTTGTCAACAAGGCCTCCATGCGGAGAGGAGGACATTCCCATCTCCTCACCAGCAGAGAAGTGTGGGGAAGAAGAGCAAACTGTGGGGGAATGAGGAGCCTATGGGCCTCGAGCCTGCTGGGGGACCAGATATGCATAATGGGGGTCAGGAGAAAGCAGAGGGTCCTTGCCCTGCCCGAGTCCCCGCCACGCTCCCTCTGCTAGGCAAAAACTCCCTCTCGTTTCCCTCAGGGAATTATATTACCGTGTGAAATAAACCAAGTCTCAGTTTTTGAAGGGACATAAAAAATCATATCTACGGAAAAAAAGTCTAGAAAGAAACCCTCAGATGTAGTCACCTTTCAGGAGTGTAGGGACTGAGCTCCTCACTGCAGAGGTTCTGCAGGCAAGGGCTAAATTGCCCCTGGTGTTGGCACCAGGCTTCGAGTCTGAATCTAAACCCCGGGCCACGGATTCCTTCATCCGTCTGTTCCTGCAGCAGTCGTTTACATAACACATGCTGGTGTCCGGTCCGCGCCAAGCACGCCGGTGCAGTGCTGAGTGGAGAGGCTCGTGTCCCCACCCTTGCGGAGCAGACAGCCTAGTGTAGAAAACAGCGGCACGGTTTGAAGCACTTTGACAAATGAAGCTGGTGAAGCAGGGTGGGGGGCACTGTGGCTGGCCTCTCTGAGAGGGACATCCGAGCAGGCACCTGATTAAAGGGACGGAGGGCGCCTGCACCTGCACGGGAAGAGTGTCCAGGCATAGGGAACAGCCAGTGCAAAGCCACGTCTGCACTGCTCACATGCCTCCCCTGGCCTTCCCCACCCGGACCCCACCCTATCCTCCCCACGCAGTTCCCAGCCCTGTCACTGGAGGGAGCTGGTGGGTTTGGGTGGCATCCTTGTTGAAAATAACCACGGAGATCCATGGAGATCGCTCCTATTTCAAGGCCCGATTTTCCCAGTATATGGCAGTGATACCTGTAGGAGTGCGCAGATGCTTTTAGGAGAAGCATGGGCAAGTATCTCCTCATTTTCACAGTAATGTATTTATTCTTGAATGTATTTAGGAAAAAAAAAAAACAAGCACATCATACTTGGTATTATTGCCAAGGACACATGGTGGAGAAGCTTTGTCTATTTCAATTCAAAATGGAAAAATACATACATGGATACAGAGAAAGCTAATAATTGTTGAATCTTGGATATAGGGTGTTCATTTCTAGGCTTTCACCTTTTCTATGTAATCGAGGAATTTCAGAGTACAAAGTTGGTGAGGTGGAAATAAAACTGAAGAGATCCTCCTGGAATCTTCTTTTAAAGACAGTCCCTGCCTTCTCTGCTCTCAGGAACAGAGCACAGAGGTTGCAAGAAGAGCTTGCCCCCCCAACCCCCCACCCCTGCCTTAGCGTGGCTTCTGCCTGTGGCCTTGAACCAGCTCTTCAACCTGCCTCAATCTCTCCATCTAAAAAATGAGATAATAGTATTACCTAACACCTCGCCAGGTTGTCTTGAGGCTCTGATGAGCTAATAGACGCAAGTCCTCAGAGCGTTGCCCCCCTACCCCTGGCCCCGAGGCAGGTGCTCCATCGATGCTGGCTGTGCTAGGCTGGCTCAGTCCTCCCAGGAACTCTCAGCAGGGCTGTTGATGTGGGTCAGGGTGGAAAACCGGCTGATGCCTGGCCATGGCCTTGCGCTGTGGAGGGCTTCATAGCCTGCCTCCTCTTTTGTCTACACGCGCAGAGATACCGGCCAATTCTGCACGGAATGCATTTTCATAAATCAATCAGATTTATTAGTACTCCTCTGGTGCTGTTAATTTTTTATTTCAATTTTTTAAAATTTAATAACATTGTTTTGTTTTCACTGTTCATTTTTAAGATTAAAGTCAATGTGAAGCAAGTCGTGCTGGTTTTCCATTTGCAGGAATAATGAAAAGTTTCCCTTTAAACTGAAGTTTAAGAAGTGAGTCAATCTCTGAAGTACCTTCACAAGATTTCTGTAAATCTAAAACTGTTCTAAAATAAAAATTTTAGGGGCGCCTGGGTGGTGCAGTCGTTAAGTGCGTCTGCCTTTGGCTCAGGGCGTGATCCCGGCCTTCCGGGATCGAGTCCCACATCGGGCTCCTCTGCTGGGAGCCTGCCTCTTCCTCTCCCCCTCCCCCTGCTTGTGTTCCCTCTCTGGCTGGCTGTCTCTCTCTCTGTCAAATAAATAAATAAAATCTTAAAAAAAAAATAAAATAAAATAAAATAAAAATTTTATTAAAAAAAACAGATTCAATTTTTTTTTTAAAACAAGGTTTTATAGAAAATAGAACTGATTAAAGGAAAATGCTAGATACTGGCTTTAGAGATTTGCAGAGCCCGATGGGTGGGAAGCGGCTTTGCCGGGAACCAGTTTGATCAGCCAGCTTTGCTGGAGGAAGCAAGCTGGTCCAACAGGAAGGGAGCCGGGCAACAAAGCCCCAGCCTCTCTCTCCTCCCACCTTCCCAGCAACTGCTGCTGCTTCCCACCCGGAACCAACCAAAAGCCAGAGGGCAAGGGCACCCCAGGGATGCAGCGGGTGGAGCAGAGAGCAGGGACAAATGGAGAACGTCCAGGCCTGGGCAGTTGCAGGTGGGAGGCCTGCCGCCAACATTCGGCAGGTTTGTGGAAAGAGCCTGGAGGCCCTGGTCCGACTGCCCATGCTTCACACCTGCTGTGCATGGGGGAGGGGAAGGGGTAGCAGACGGTCCCCCCAGGACTGCCGAGAAGCTGAAGTGAGTCAGTGCAGACTATGGGCCTCAGGACACAAGTAGGATTGCTGGTCCAACCAGAAGATCATCTGCCCTGTCTGAGAGGATAGAGCCCCTCCCATGTCCTCCCTCCTTGCGGGCCCTGCCTGCTCCTCACGGCCGCGTCCCCACCTCCGGGGCTGTGGTGTACTTGGCACAGCCATGATGGGTCCGCCCACTGCCAAAGCCAGGTTGTTCACCCGGTCTCCTTGCTGTTTCAAACCCCACCACACTGCTTCTCACCTTGTCCACCCTTCAGGGTGCAGACCAGGAGCTCGAGGCTCAGAGAGGGGAGCAGCTAGTGCAAAGCCACAAGGTCAGTGGCCGCTGAATGGCTTTACAGGGACCTAGTTGGCCAGGACATCAGCAGGGAGGCCCTTTCCCTGGAACTGGCCTGATTTTCTGGCCTGAGGGCTTCCCCAGGAGGCGAGAGAGTTCTGGTCAAGGCTTCTGGCTGTCTATAATTTTCTAGCCTAATTAAACACCTGCAAATCCATTTGCTGCTAATGATAGAGAGGGAGCCCCGGGGAATTTTTGGAGGAAAGAAAATAATCATTCAAATTGAAAGAATAAATAAGTGTAGTCCTGTAGGAGTGTAGGTGCCAAGGGGAGTTTCGGCGATTTCAGCACCCACCCGCGTCCAGCAGGCCAGCCCTCCCCATTCTTTTATGGATACATGATGGCCTTTGGGTCTTAAGTAAAGAGACTGAAAAAGTACCTTCAAGCCCCCCTTCCTCCCCTGGCTTTCCTGGGCCCAGCAGGGAAAGCCCTAGTTCCAATCCCTGTCTGGGCAAACTGGCTGTGTGGCCTTGGGTGCATGTTTGCCTTCTCTGGGCCCCAGTCTTTCTCACCCATATGAAGAAATAATGGTCCCTCTCCTGTTGTCCTCATCCTGCCGGTCCAGGAGACGAGAAAGCATGTAGACCCAGCCATTCTTATCTCTCTCCCCATCTTTTGACAGCTTTCCATGCTGCAGCCACACGGAACTTCCTGCCACTCCCCAGATAGACCCCACGCGATGGAGAAGGTGTATCAGTCAGATTTTCTGTGTAACAAACCATCTCCCAAATTCAGTAGTTGGCTTAACACAACAGGCATTTACCAGTCAGCTGGGATTAGTGCAGGACCTGAGTCAGGACTTTCCTTCTGTGGCAGAATGATCACAAAACTGGCCCCAGTTCTCCATCCTATTTCCATGTCCTTTGCAATAGGACTTTACAATTCATCCCACCAAGCAGTAGAGGTGATTTCTCTAGCGCATTAATCCGGCCTGGCCTTATGACTCGCTTTGATGAACAGAATGTGGGCAGAAGGGATGATGGGCCGCTTCTGAGCTTTAAAGAGCCTTAAGAGGCCTTGCGTGCTTCTGCTCACTCTGGACCCCTGTCACTGCTGCCATGAGAACAACCTCGGCTAGCTTGCTGGGGGTTGAAAGACACCGTGGAGAGAGGCCCCAGCCACCTTGGCTCAGGCCAGCCGGGACCTGACAGCCCTAGTCAACCAGGACGATTGGCTGTTTCAGTTCGCCCAGGATTGGTGGGTTTCCTGGCATGCAGGTCTAGCAGTGCTGTCCCTGCGACAGTTCCAGCAAATCAGGATGGTTGGTCACTCCACGGCAGCCGTCTCAGGTAGAGGAGTAAGCCCACCTGGGATTAGAAGAAGTCGCCAGCTAACGTGTACATGCTTATTGTTTTAAAATCCATTTGAAGCACCTTCTCCATTTCTGTGTGAAGGACTCAAAGTTGCGGCCCATGCCCAACACAAGGGCAGGGGGAGCCAATCACAGAGACTACCTTGTGAATGGCAGTGCTTGGAGTTGTGCAGGACAGAACCCTGGGTAAAACTTCAAGGCCCCCGTTCAAATGTCACCTCCTCTGTGCAGCCTTCCCACACTCTCCCGGATCTAATTTATTAGGGAAAAGGAGTCTTTTGTGCTGAAAAGAGTATAGGTGTTGGAGTCAGGCCTGGTTCAAAGCCCCTGCCACTTGCACCTTTGGGCAAGTTACTTTAACCTCGTTTGGAAAATTGCGATAATAATAACTGCTATTCTCCGGGATTGTCAGGCCGAGTGGGTGTGTGCCCAGTGCCCAGCAAACAGTGTTAAGTCAGGCTGTGTGTCATGAAAGAATGAGGCGCAAGCTTTTTTCCTGTACGTTTCTGAATTCTCTTCTCTTTGTCTCCACTACTGTTGCTCCTTACCTGGGCTCCAAGAGTTTCTTTTCTTCAGAAATGCTCTCACCTCCTCACTGGCCTCCTGGCCTCCAGGCTTGTAGTATGCGTTGGAGCCAAAGGGACTTTTTTTTTTTTTTTAATTACTTGACAGTAAAATTTGCTTTTTTCTTTTGATGTACAGTTCCATGAAGTTTAACACACATACAGATTTGTCTAACCACACCCATAACCAGGACACAGAACAGTCCCACCACCCCAAGGGGCTTTCTTTTCAAAATATGTATTTTTTAATTTTAAAATTTTGGAATAGGTGATACATACACTTTGTAAAAAATGCACTTAAAAGTATAAAAGTTACTCAGTGAGAACTGTCTCCCATCCCTGATCACTCCTCAGATGCAACCTCTAGTTTCCGGTCCCTCCTTCTAGAGATTTCCTATGCACACACAAGTATGAATATTTAGAACTATCTTGCACGCTCCAGTTTTATACAGCTGGAACAGCACCTTGGTTTTTTTGTACTTAATCTATTTTGGAGACTTTCAGATTTGTAATAATTATAGTCTACACATATCTACCATGTGCCAGGCACTGGTCTAAATGTCTTAAAACCTGTTTTTTTACTCATTTACCCTCACCATAACCTTTTGAAGTAAGTGGCATTGTTATCACTATTATTGCTAATTACTAAACCCACTTTAGAGATACGGAAATGGAGGCACAGACAGGCTAGGTCAGGTAATCTGCCACATAGTGGCAGAACTGGGGTTGGGACCCAGGCATTCTGGCTGTAGGGTCCATGTTCCAAGGGAGCACATTAATTCACTTGGGTGCACTCCAGGCAGTTCCATGGAATATTCCATTATATCCAGACACGGTCACTGATTCAACCAGCCTCCTTTTGATGGCCATTATTTGCCACTGCGAACAAGGCTGCACTGTATATCTCTGTCATTCGTCTTTCTGGACATGGGGAAGTGTATCTGTTGAATTAATTCCTGGAAGTTGAATGGCTGGGTCACAGGGTTTGTGCGGTTTTATATTTGATAGATATCTCCCGATTGTCTCCCCAAGAACTGTAACAATTTATACTATCGTCAACAATGCATGAGAGAGCATGCTGCCCTACGCTCTTACCGACACGGAATATTACAAAAAAAAATGTGGTCTATATCATCCAATAGGGGAAAATGGTAACTTGATGTAGTTTTTATTGGCATTTCTGGAATCGTCATTGAGCATGGACTTCGAAGCCATTTGTATATACACTCTGTGAGCCATCTGTCCACGTCCTGTGCCCATTTTCCTTTTGGATTATTGATTAAAAAAAAAATTGACCTGTGGCCTCATACCTACATAAATGTGTGATTATTTTCTTTTAATTGTATTTGTGGAATTTTTTTCCAATCAGACCTGCTCAATTGTAGAGGTCATGTTCATATTTTCTTCCACAGTTTCTGCATTTGAATCATTCTGAGGAAGTTCTAGATTCAGGATCCTGAATTACCCATGTTTGCTTCAGTACTTTCACGGCTTCATTTATTTACCTTTAAGTCTTTGATCCATCCACGACTAATGCTGGTGTCAGCAGTGACACGTGCTTCCAACCTGCTTTTTTCCGGTTACCTCAATATCATTTATTAAGTAATCCGTTTTCACCCACTCATTTGCAGTGACATCTTTACCAAATTAAAGTTTCATATGTGTTTCTGTCTAATTCTGGATTCTTTTTTATCATCTTCCCAGCTATTCTTTTTGGTTTTGTGTGTGTGTGTGTGTGTGTGTGTGTGTGTGTGTGTGGTATAATTTAAACATAATAAAATACACAGATTTCGAGCGTTCGGATGACACATTTTGGCAATGGTCTACGTATGTGACTACCACTAAGAATAAGACAGAACATTTCCATCATCCCAGAAGATTCCCTCCTGTTCCATCCCTGTCTCCGCCCCCACCATGCCAGAGGCCACAACTTTGTGCTTTTTCATTGTGGATTTGTTTTGCTTGTTCTGAAATGTCACATAAATGGGATTAGATGGTACGCACATGTTTACGTAAGCCTTCTTTCATTCAGCATCATGTTTCTGAAATGTATCCAGGTTGCTGTGGCTATCCATAGTTTGGTCCTTTTTATTGCTGTGCTCTTCTCTCATATTGATACTCCAGTTTGTTTAGCGGGAAACAGCCGGGGCTGTTTCTAGTTTGGGACCTACTGTGAGTAGAGCTGTTACAAACGTTCTTTTTTTTTTTTTTATGTTCAGTTAGCCAACATATAGTTCATCATTAGTTTATGATGTAGTGCTCAACGATTCATTTGTTGCCTATAACATCCATTTTTTAAAAGATTTTATTTATTTGAGAGAGAGAGAGAGAGAGACACTGAGAGCACAAGGGGGTGGGGCACAGAAGCAGAGGGACAGGGAGAAGCAGACTCCCTGCTGAGCCGGGAGCTCTACGTGGGGCTCTATCCACAGATGATACGCTATTGACATAGAAAACCCTATGGAATCTACAAAGAATTATAGGAATTAATAAGTAAATTTAGCAAGGTTACGGGATTTGAGGTAAGTTGATAAAAATCATCTGCAGATTCCAATAGTCTAGATTATTCCTTTCCAGTCTTTATGTCTTTAGTTTCTTTTTCTTGCTTGATTGCACTTCCTTAAACTCCCAGTTCAATATCAAATAGAAATGGAAAGAGTAGATGTGCTTGCCTCATTCTTGTACTTGGGAAAAACTTCGTGTTTCACCATTGCTGACAGTTTTTATCATGAATAGGTTTTGAATTTTGTCAAATGATTTTTCTGCATCTACTGGCATGGTCATGTGGGTTTTCTCCTTTGTTTTGTTAATATGATAAATGATATTAATTGATTTCTGAATGTTAAACTAACCTTGCATTTCTGGAACAAATCTCACTTGGTTATGATGTATTATTCTTTCAATATATTGCTGGATTCTACTCACTACTGTTTTGTTAAGGATTTTCACATCTGTTTTCATTGTCTGCATTTTCTTTTCTCATAATATCTACATCAACCTTCTGTATCAGGATTTTGCTGGTCCCATATAACAAGTTGGGAAGGGCCCATACTATTTTCTCCATAGACGATGAAATTCATCATTTATTGCTGATTTTAGAGCTCTGTTTCCTGAAGGTGTTTCTGTAGAGTTGGTGTTATTTCTTCCTTAAATGTTTGAAAAAATTCACCAGTGAAGTCCATCTGGGATTTGAATTTTTCTTTGTGGGAAAGATTTTTAACTACAAATTCTATTTCTTTTTTTTTAAAGAGATTTATTTATTTAAGTTATCTCTATACCCAACATGGGGCTCTAACTCATGACCTCGAGATCAAGAGTCTCATGCTCTTCTCACTGAGCCAGCCAGGCCCCTCCCCAAATCCCATTTCTTTAACAGATATAGGCCTGTTTCTTCTGTCAGTTTTGTTAGAATCGCATTTCTAAAGATGTGTCCATTTCATCCAAGTGGTTGAGTTTTGCATAAACTCGTTCAAAAACTTCTCCAACTATTCTTGCAAGTTTTTCATGTAAACTTTAGAATTTTCCCATGACAAAAAGTACTTTGCATTCAATTCTTCTATTTCCTGGGCACTCAGATAGACTCCATATACTAGCCTAGCTTGAAATGAAGTGCGGTCCTACAGCAGAGCTCTAGCCAATGGCATGTGAATGGAAGTGGTGTGTACCACTTCTGCGACTGGCCCATAAAGATGTTCATGCTTAAAAAAATGTCCCATGTTGGGGCGCCTGGGTGGCACAGCGGTTAAGCGTCTGCCTTCGGCTCAGGGCGTGGTCCCGGCGTTCTGGGTTCGAGCCCCACATCAGGCTCCTCTGCTATGAGCCTGCTTCTTCCTCTCCCACTCCCCCTGCTTGTGTTCCCTCTCTCAAGGGCTGTCTTTATCTCTGTCGAATAAATAAATAAAAATCTTAAAAAAAAATGTCCCATGTTTAATCATTCATATTCCTCTGCCAGCGTCAGGCACACGAGCGCAGTCACCTTAGAAACTATGTGTTGAAAATAGCAGAGCGAAAAATTAAAGAAGTCTGACTGAGAGAAAGACACACACACACACACACACACACACACACACACATACACAGAGATATCCACCAATCAGGAATATCTATTTTGGGCTTCATATGAGCTGGAAATAAACATCAATCATTTTCTAGCTTTTATATATTTGGGTTTGTTTGTTAAAGCAATTGGCCTACACAAATTAATACATAATACTAAGAATCCTATCATTATTTTTGTTGGAATCATTTCAAATATATATATGTATTAATATAGGAAACACTGATTTTTTTTACTGTCTTCCCATCTAAGAACCAAGTGTCTCTTTCCATTTATTTCTGTTTTGTTTCAGGTGTCCAGTAGCATTTATATTTTTTTCATTTAGATCTTGCATTTTTCTTATTAAATGTATGGCTAGATTATTTTATCTTTTATATCTCATCTTCGCTATTTTTGTAGATGCGCTTTTTCTTTAATTACCTTTTATAATTCACTGTTCAAGTATAAGAAAGTCATTATTTTTTATATTTTAATTTTGTACCCAGTTATCTTACTGATTTATCTTATTTGGAACAATTATTTTACTTTCTTGGGTTTTTCAAGTGTATAATCATATCCTACGCAAGAGCAATACTTTTGTCTCTTTCTTTCCGATATTACGCCCCCTATTTCCTGTGAAATTAGAGTGGCTCATATCTCTGGAGCGATGGCAGACAAGCCTGGTGAGGGAGAACATCCTTGTCTAGCTCATGAATTTATTGGCAATGCTTCAAGTTGTTCGCCTTTATACATACTGATGCTTTTGCCCTTTTTATATTTTCCTGTTAAGGAAGTGTCCTTCTATTTCTATTTTAGCAAGAGGTATTTAAAAATCAGGAATTAATGTTGAATTTTAACAGATGCTTTTTCAGCATCTATATAGAAAATAACATACCTTTCTTCCTCTTTTGATCTATTAATGATGGCATTTTATAATATTACATTCTTTTTTTTTTTAAGATTTTATTTATTTATTCGACAGAGATAGAGACAGCCAGCGAGAGAGGGAACACAAGCAGGGGGAGTGGGAGAGGAAGAAGCAGGCTCATAGCGGAGGAGCCTGATGTGGGACTCGATCCCAGAACACCGGGATCACGCCCTGAGCCGAAGGCAGATGCTTAACCGCTGTGCCACCCAGGCGCCCCTATAATATTACATTCTTGATATGACTCCACATTAATAGGTTTTCTAAAATTGAGCCATGCAAATCTTAGTTACAGCCGTGTGCTATTTTCTTACTATGCTCTGGATTCTAAACAATATTCCCCTATCAGGATTCTACAGAGAAATGGAAACAGAACAGGGTGTGTGTGTGTGTGTGTGTAGATAAATAGAGATTTATTATTAAGAATTCGGTCGTGCAGTTACAGAGGCAGGAAGTCCAGAACCTGGAGAGTAGATGGTATGGTTCCAGTCCGAGGCTGAAAGCCTGGGAGCAGGAGAGCTGATGGTTTAAGTTTCAGTTCTAGTCTCAGTCTGAAGGCAGGAGATGAGGGTCCTAGACACTGGAAGACAGACAGAAAGAACTCTCCCCTCCTCAGCCTTTGTTCTATCCAGGCTCTGAGCCGATTGAATGAGGCCCATCCACACAGGGAGGGCAATCTCCTTTACTCTCACCACCGATTCAAATGTTAATCTCATCCAGAAACACCCTCATAGACACACCCAGAATCCTGTTTGACCAAGTCAAATTGACACAGAAAATTAACCGTCACAATTCTTAAAACTTATTTTATTGAGGATAGTCGCACCCCGATATTTATGTGAGACTGATGTGTTTTCTATTTTGTGCTTTGCTGTGTTATCAATGTTAAATTGCCCTCATGAAAATAATTGGAAGCTCTCTTTCCTCTATGCTCCATTACGGTTTACTTTCCTTAAAGGCTGAGAAAAGACCACCTTTAAAATGTTAAGGGGCACCTGGCTGGCTCAATTGGTAGAGTGTGTGACTCTTGATTTTGTTGTGAGTTCGAGCCCCATGTTGGGTGTAGCACTTTATTTTATTTTATTTTATTTTATTTTATTTTATTTTATTTTAGAGAGAGAGCACGAGCAGGGGGTGGGGAGAGAGAGAAGCAGGCTCCTCACTGAGCAGGGAGTCTGACTCGGGGCTCGATCCGAGGACCCCGGGACCATGACCTGAGCTGAAGGCAGACACTTAGCCAACTGAACCACCCAGGCACCCCAACACTTACTTTACTTTTTTTATTTTTTATTTTATTTTATTATTTTTTAAGATTTTATTTATTTATTTGACAGAGAGAGACAGTCAGCGAGAGAGGGAACACAAGCAGGGGGGAATGGGAGAGGAAAAGCAGCCTCCCAGCAGAGGAGCCTGATGTGGGGCTCGATCCCATAACTCCGGGATCACGCCCTGAGCCGAAGGCAGACGCTTAACCGCTGTGCCACCCAGGCGCCCCCCAACACTTACTTTAAAATAAACATATTTTAAATAAATAATAAAACACTTAGAGGATGGTGGTTTTGGAGAACAGCTCTTGAACAATGTCCTTGGTTTATTCTGTGCTATTTGGTTTTTTAAGATTTTCTTTTCGGAAAGGCAAATTTGATCCTATCCCATACCTGCTTAGAGGGTAACACCTGCAGGGACTGTTCCTCAAGGTAACCTAATAGCTAATAAAGGGGAGTTCCTCTTTGTAGAGACAATGTAGGAAAGAAAGAAAGAAAGAAAGAAAGAAAGAAAGAAAGAAAGAAAGAAAGAAAGAAAGAAAGAAAGAAAGAAGAAAAAAATGATAAAGGAATAATGGAATCGAAACATCTTTATTTTCCAAGCCCTAATGAAATAACGGATCGGGTCAATGTTCATCAGTGACTGCTAATATCACAAAATGACAACCAGGCATTTTATTCCTCCTAATGGAAGGAAGCGCATAATACTCTCTATGAATTATTCTTTCTAGAAAATCAGCATGAAGTTGATCAAGCCTCTACATCTAATCATCAATGTACAGGAAATACAGGGGACAGAGGAAGAATTTAAATAATGTGACTGGAATGCAAAAAGAAAAATCCAGATGGTGGGGTGAGGAGAGAAAAAGGGGAAACCCTCAGATTAAGAGATTTAGGAGCTCTAGTAATCTAATGCAGTGGGTGGTCCTTATTTGGATCTTCATTAAAGCCAGCTGCTAAAATCATGAGATAATTGGGATTGGATATTGACCATACTACGGAATTCTGATTAATATTTGAAGTATTAGAGTAGCATAACGATGTAACACCTAAATAAATACATTGAATAGAAGTCTTCCATAGTTTGCTTGGCTGCCATAGCAAAACGCCACAGAGACTAAGTGGTTTAAGCAACAAAAATTTATTTTCTCATAGTCCTGGAGGCTAGAAGTCCAAGATCAAGGTGCCAGCAGGGGTGGTTTCTTCTGAGGACTCCCCTTGGCTTGTAGACGGTCGTTGTCTCCCTGTGTCTTCTTATCTTCCCTCTGTGTGCGTCTGGGCCCTAATCCTCAGTGGCTTCCTATCACTTGCTGAGTAAACTCCAAATTTCTGACCCAAGGTTCTTTCATCCCACCTCTCTGCCTCCTCCCTACCCCCCTTTCAGCCTAAATATTGCACCAAACTCACCACCATACCCAGACGTAGCAGGCTGGTCCTCAACCCCTCACCTTTGTTCCTGTTCTTCCCTTTGCTCATGATGCTCTTCCCCTGCTTTTTTTCTTCTCCTCCAGAGTCCCCTCCTCCAAGAAGTCTTCCCTGATCTCCAGGCTGGGAAATTTCCCTCCTCCGGTCTTCATCACCCCCCATGTTTCCTGGTGCTGACCCACTTTTGTAGTGACCACGGGTTTCTTTCTTCACTCTTCCTCTCTCCTCCACTCCCCTATCCCTCCTCTCCCCACTTGCGTCTACATGCACACATGTGCCCCCTTCACCGTGAGTAAGGGACAGGCCAGCCTAGGGAGGGAGAGACAGGTAGGGGGGCTACGGACTAGGCTCACAGACATCCCAGATGTGGAGCAATGTTACGGATGAGCTATTAACTAGAGAGAAGGGAACACCTTGTTTGTGTTCATGATTGTTAGAAGTCTACCATGTTTGTTCTAAATATAGACCTGATAGTTACAAATCCACCATGATATTGACAAGAAACTTATGATGTTCCCTGGTCAGTTTCCTATAAAAGACTTACCATAAAAGCCCTCACTCTCTCACTCTAGAGAGCTTTCTTTTATTTCCTTTCTGTTCTCACCTCCACTTAATGAACTTTCACCTCACTTCACCTTTTTGTCCATGAGATTCATCCTTCCACTCTTGAAACCCTGAAACCACACACATGCACACATCCACACACATGCACACGTGCACACACACACGTTCACACACACACAGACACGGTGAGCTCCTTGGGACTGGGACTCATCGCATTGGTTTAAACGTCCTATTGGTTTCAGGGGCCTTGTGAGTGTTTAGCAGTAGTGAGCAGGGATGCCTGGGAGGCACAGGCCTTCTTACAGAGGCTGTGAGCCTTGTAATAAAATAAGGTTTTACTACAGCCCCAAGGGCAGCCACTGAGTGCCGAGGGTGACTTTTAAGGAGCACGACTCTATGTAGGAGGGAAGAGGCTCTTCCCTGCCTCTGGCGCAGGGACAGGGAGATTCTGGCTGGGTGCCCGTGCCCGGTACCACTGGAACTCTGGTTTCCAGGAGCCTGTTCTCACGGACAAGTGTGGAGAGGTTCCCAAACCCCTCCTTTGCTCCTTGGGACCCTCTTCCAGCCTGATCCCCCCTTGCACAGATGAGGAAACTAAGGCTCAGCAGAGAAGTCACCTGCCCACTTTCTACCTGCGAGCCCTTGGGCAGGGCCCTTAGCCTCTCCGAGCTTGGGCGTAGTCAGGATGGACAATAATGCCTGCTCCGCAAGCCCCTGACATGTGCCTGCTCACTGGTAACTGTTCCTCTCCCCAGTGAGAATTCAAAGGCCCATCCAAGATCGAGATTCTCAGCCTGCCACTCCCTTCATTCATTGTATAGCCTGTGGTAAGTCCTTGCCTACTGCCAGCCTCAGTGTTCCCATCTGCCAAACGGGCATTCCTGGGGGCTTGCTGGTCACCATCTTCCTCTCTGTAACTCCATCCTGGGGCCTGGTGAGTGTGAGGCACCCAGACTAGAGAGGACAGATCCAAGGGCTTCTGGGTCTGCTCCCACTAAAGCAGTTGAGGGGTGGCCTGCTAGAACTGACATTTCCACAGACTCGAGGGACCAGGGCCAGGAATTAATTGGCAGAATGAACTCTACAGAAACAGGCCCTGGGTGATCTCCTTTGGCCACTTCCAGGTGACCTAAGTCTGAACCCATAGCCTTTCTGCAGCTGAGCGTGGAGCCTCCTGCCTGATCGTAGTCTTCCCCCAGGGCTCCGGCCTGCCCCTGTCTAGAGCTTCCCTGGCCGAGATGACTGAGGCAAAACTCTTCACCCTGGCTGCTGCCCACTTGGGGACCCCTGCCAGAACCTCATTTCTACCAGGCCCTGTGGAGAGACCTCAACCCACCATGACTGGTCCCCCTCCACCCTTTTGTTCAGAGATTAACAGCTATTCATAGATGACAGCTACCCTCACCCTCTCCTGGAGAGAGTGGTGTTAAACTTTCAAAGATAGCTTATGTGTCTCTCCCCCACTACCTCCAGGAAGCCTCCCCTGACTACACTAGCCCTCAATGACCTCTCCTTCCTCTGATTTCCCTGTATGTCTCTGTCACTAGACAGTGAGCGCCATGAGGCTGGGAACAGGGCCTGACTCACCTGGGGCCGGGGGGCGGACCCGGTACACCAGGGAGGCCGTTTGCGCCAGAACTGGGTTTAAACTGCATCTCAGCCACTTTAAGGGTTTTGACCTCTCTGAGCCTCGGTTTCTCATGTGTACAATGGGAATAATATCAATGATCTGTTCCAGATTGATTGTCCGGAGGGAGTTGTACTCTGTGAACTCCTTGAATTTCAGCCACACTTAGCAAAGATTTGGGCTTAGAGCCTGGAGCCAGGGGCCTGGCCCTGGATATTAATCTAATAATCCTCATTCCTGTCACAGAGTTTTACAGCTGCTCTCTGTGAAATCCCCTTATCACCTTAATCTTCCTTAGTCTACCATTCCCTCTGCCCTCCCCCCATCCTCCTCCCATTCTCTCTCTCTCTCTCTCTCACACATACACACACACACACACACACACACACACACACCCAGAGAAGGAGGGAAGCCTGCCTGGTCTTGGGTCCTGGGTGAACCTGGAAGGAAGCACTGTGTCCAGGTGCTCTCCCTGCTGTGCCCCAGGGGAGCCAGAGTCGGGGAGGGGTTTCCAAGCTGTCCCCCCAAATGTCCTAGCAGGAAGACATGTGCTTAATCACCCACAAATACCCACAGGCTTGTGCTGGGCACTGGGGACTGTGGAGTAGACCCCTCAGGAAGCTCCCAGACTGCTAGAGAGGTTGCCTCCTCCCCCAGTACTACTGAGGGACACCCAGGGGCTGGGACCGATGGGACAATGGGGGATGGGATGCACCAAGAGGAAGGGAAGAGGAGCAACAGTGCTAAGCCATCGAGCTGGGTGTGGGGTCAGGGCCTTCCTCCTGCGTTCTGTGCCCTCAAGTCAGGGGGCTAGCGCTCTGTAGTTACCATCTTGAAATTCTTTTTTTCTTTTCCTTTCTTTTCTTTTCTTTTTAAGATTTATTTATTTATTTGAGAGAGAGGCACAGAGGGAGAGGGAGAGAAAGTCTTAAGCAGACTCCATGCCCAGTACAGAGGCCGATTTGGGGCTCAATTTCACGACCCTGAGATCATGACCTGAGCTGAAAACAAGAGCAGGGGGCTTAACTGACTGCAGCACCCCTTGAAATTCTTAATAACATTTGAATGAGGGGCCCTACATTTTCAGTTTGCACTGGGCCCTGCAAATTGTGTACCAGGCCTGTATGGGGTGGGGATGAGACAGTCACCAAGGGGCCAGGAAACAGCATTCCACAGCGAAAGGGCAGAATTGGGGGCATGACTTATCCCAGACACTGTGTGACTCTGGACCGTCCTTCTCCCACTGCTGGGTCTCAGTTTCCCCATCTGAATGTTGAGGAGGGCAATTAGGTGGTGAGATGTAAAGATTTAGAAGAGGGTGGGGAGGCAAGAGTAGGAGAATTCAGAAGGAAGCCTTCTCCTGGCCCACTTTCTCTCCCCACCTTTCTTCCCAGCCCTCCTGGACCCGCCTGGGAGCTAATCTGATTATAGAATCCTGTGGAATGTGCTGCTAGTGCCAACGGGTTCCGGTTCTTCTGACAAACACCCTGTTTGCATTGTTCTGGGATAGTCATTCCTCTCAGGACTTGGTGGCCACTCCAGTCCCCTATAGGTGGGGTGAAGTGTCCCTCCCCACCTCTCCACAGCCAGCCTCTCCACAGAAAACCAAACTGTCTGTGAAGATCCCCCTATCTGGGAATAATGGGGTGGCCTATGACCTCCCAGCCCCAAGCCAAGGCTGGTCTGAGCAAGCTGTGGGTAAGCCCCCACTCCCCTGCTTAACCCAGCCCTGAAGCCCTGGATTCCTAGACTGACTTCCTAAGGCCTGGCCAGACCTACAGATTCCTCTGTGACCCAACAACTCTGGTGTGAGCCCCCCAACAGAAGTCCTCTAGAGTCCATCCTGTGTGCCTGGGCAGGGCTCCAGGCAGGTAGAGGTGGGAGATGGGTGATGTCAAGAGGGTTGCCAGGGGACCACCATAGCAAGCTAGACCACTTGGGATCCAAGCCCCAACCCAATATCTCCTTTTGCGACTGTTACGCAGGTAGCTTGCACTGCCCGAAATGGACCATAAATGGAATTCTTCATCCTCCTGAAACCCTGTTCCTCCTTCAGGGTCCCCCTTCTCCAGGGGGGAGCATCCGTTCATCAGGCACCCACTCAGAACTTAGACCTCTCCCTCTCCTTGCTGGGTCCCCTCCCACCCTCCTCTACCCTGTTCTGCACTTACCCTCCGGCTTCCAGGTGTGTTTGGCCAGTGGGGGGTACCATCTGCAGAGGGAGGTGAGGTTGGGGTGTTTGCTTCCCAGGCTCCCTCCCTCTCAGGCTCCTCTGAGCTACAGCTCCGGCCAGGCACCTTATCCCAGTTGCCCTGTCCCGTTCCAGCAACCCTGCCCTCCCTCTGCCTCTAGGCCTAAGGGTGGTGATGGCTCCCAGATGTGGCCAGCCAGGGTGCCGCGCCGCCCCTGTGGGCTTCCGTAGACTTGGGAGCAGCCTCTTTGTTCCGCTCCCCTCCCCCTGTTGAGCACACCATCTGCTTCCTGCCAGATGTCTGCTGGAAACACCCTCACCCCCTCCCACCCCCCACCACAGTCACCAGTCCTCTCCATTGCACCCCATCATTCCCAAATCTACCGTCTTCTCTTGTCTCCCCCACTTGTCATCTGACACCCTGGTAGCTGCGAACTGGACTCTCCACCCCACCCTGGTTTCCCCAACTCATCCTTCACAAGCAGCCACAGTGGATTCTTAAAATGCAAATCTTGGGGAAAATATTTTTAATATTGAAAGCATTTTCTCATGAAAGCAAGACTTGCTTATTGTGCAAAATGTCAAACAGAGAGTTATATAGTGAAAAGTAAAAATCGCCCTCCTCCTCTGGGCCCCACGGTGTCCCTTTCCTCAGAGCCACCATGGTTGATGGCTCTTCGTGGGTCCTGACGCACATTTTCTATTCGTACGGGCATATACAAAAGGACGTCTTTTTTATTCATGCAAATGGAGTCATATCATAAATAAGAGCCTGCGAGTACTTTTCATTTGTAACACATCATGGAGAGCTTCACACGTCAGAGGCACAGATTTACCGCTTTCTGTTTAGCTGTTGCTTAGTCTTCTGTGATATGAAGCTACCACGGTTTTCTCTCCATTTCCCTGTCAGTGGGTGTCCAGTTATTTCACGTTTTCGATGGCTACCACTATTGCTGCCACAGGCATTCCTGCCCAGATATTGCTGTGCCCGTGAGTGGGCATTTCTGTAGGGTTGACTTGCTAGGGCAAAGAGTGTGTGCGTGTGGACGGATGTGTCCAATTGTCCTGCCAAACGTGGTCCAGTCTACACTTCCAGCAGCAGAAGGTGACGGTGTCTGTCTCCCCACATCTCTGTCAAAACTGGGTTTGAAGACAAAAACCTAACCATGTGAATGTCCTGCTTGACACCCCTCACTTCTCAAGGAGGGGGAGCTTATCTCCCCACCCCACAGGTGTGGGCTGGGCGCCCTAACCGCCTTCCAGACAGTATGGGACTTTACAGGGACGGTAGGGAAACCTGACAAGCACTACCTCGGCCAAGCGATGAAGGTCAATGTCAACCGTGGAGAAGTCGTACGGACAGTAAGTTCTCTTGTTACAGTGTCATGAAAATAACCCTTTATCTCTGTGCTCTTTCCCCCCCAAACCCATAACACCTGACAAATCATGAGAAAAGCATCAGACAAATCCCAATTGAGGCACATTCTACAAAATACCTGACGAGTTCTCCTTGAAACTGTCAAGGTCATCAAAAACAAGAAAGGACAAAGAAACCTTTACAGCCAAGGAGTGCCTAAGCCGATTGGACAACCAGGGTAGCCTGGATGGGATCGTGGGGCAGAAAGAGGCTATTAGGTGAAAACTAAGGAAATCTGAATAAAGTATGGACTGGACTTAATAATGTACTGATACTGGTTTGTTAGTTATAACAAAAATTACCATACTGAGTAAGAAGTTAATAACAGGAGAAACTGGGCATATAGGAGCTCTCTGTACCACCTTCACAATTTTTCTGGAAATTCAAAACTGTTCTAAAACATAGTTTAGAAAAACAAGCCTTGCATGAGTGTCAAATGATCTCTGAGATCAAGCCTTTGCCCTCTCTTGTGTCTCCCTCCTCTTTCCTCCTGAAACATTCTGCTCCCACCGTATCTCCAAGTCGAATTTTCTAGAAAGCACCGTGACGATCAATTCTTCCAGGCAAACGATAATCGGCTCCCTGGCTATTCTATTCCTTTCCTGTGTTTATTGTAACAATTGACTACAAACTGAGGGGCCCGAAACAACAGAATATATTCCCTCTCAGTTTGGGAGGCCAGAAGTCAGAAATCCAGGTGATGGCAGGGCTGCACTCCCTCCAGGGGCTCTGACATGGCTCCTCCTTGGCCTCTTCAGGGGGCTGCCAGCTTCCGTGGCTTGTGGCCACATTGCTCCCATCTCCGTAGCCCCTTCTTCTCTATGCGCACCTCTCTCCTTCCATCTCACTGTTACAAGGACACCTGTCATTGGATTTAAGGTCCACTTGAATAATCCAGGGTGATCTCTTCATCTCAAAGTCTTTATATATCTACCAAGACCCTCTTTCCAAATAAGGTAAAATCGATAGGTTCCAGGGATTAGGACATATCTTTTGGGGACCTACCATTCATCCCACTACAGGTCCAAAGTGGCTGGCTCCAAAGGCCCCTTCCTGGCTCAGCCGGTTCCTCATTTCCATGGATCAGTCCTTGCTCCCCCTTGGGGTGGGAGGGGGGACACCTTAAGGACTGGCCTCTGAGGCCATGCTGCTCACAAAAGCAGTGCGTGGGCACCCTTGGGATTTAGGGATCGTGCAGGTGGGAATGCCAAGAGCCTGGTGGCCGGTGGGGCTGTCCAGGAGCAGACCCCAAGACGGACTTTGATGTGGAGGGTATTTATTAGGGATCAACACCTGGGGAAGGGAGGGGGCAGAAGCAAGATTAGATAGAAGTTGAAGGGCGATGGTGACCCAGGAGAGCTTCAGCCCCCTGGAGCCTAGCCAGACCCTCTACGTTATCTCCTGGTGGGTCAAAATGTCCAGACCTTTTTGTCCTAGACATGACCAGGCACCGGTTTGCCCCTCCCTGAAATGGGGGTGATGAAAGCTCCTAAAAGCCCCGGGCTCACAGCTGCCATCTACAATGGCCCCAGGAGGCTGTTCTTCACATAGAGGGAAGCCAAGGCTCAGAGAAGGCAAGTAATTTCCCAAAGCCACCCAGCAAGTAAGGGCGGAGCCAGGACTCAAACCCAGATGTGCTTGGTGCCAGAGCTGAAGCCCCAGACAACTGGCTCAGCTGACCCCAGGAGCCCCATGGGTGCCTGCCTCTATTCCCAGCCCTCCATGCTCACTTCTCTGGGGCCTGGGACCTGTTCATCTTCCTCCCAGCCATTTCCCATTGGCCTTCCCCAGCTCCAAACCTCAAAGAGGCTCTCCGTTCCCTGTGGGACCCCAGCAGAGGGCTACCTTGGCCCCCCTTGCTCTCAGGGTGGGTGCTCCAACCTCCTGGGACACCCCACAATTCTCAGAGCACTGCTTGACCCACTCTGCTTCCGTGCTTTGCTCCTGCTGTTGCCAAACCTGAAATGCACCCCCACCTTGCCTTTTAATCTGGTGCACAGCGTACAATAAAAATAAAAATAAAAATAAAAATAAAAATACAATACAAAATTACAAATTCTTTTTTAAAAAAGGCCGGAGGGGGTGCCTGGCCCGGCTGGTTCAGTGAGTAGAGTGTGTGACTCTTGATCTCAAGGTTATGAATTTGAGTCCCTCCTTGAAGGCAGAGTTTATTTTAAAAAAATTACAATAAAAAATTACAAATTCTTTAAAACAAACAAACAAACAAACAAACTGGTGCACAACAGCCCAGATGTCCCAGTCAGACACCTCCTTCTCCTGCTTCATGAAATGCTCTTGACAGGCACCCCCTCTTCTGTCTCTGTCTCCCAAAGGAATCGGTTTATATCTCAATCACAGCTCAGTTGCCTTGGTTCTGGTATGAATGTCTCCCCCAACTGACTAAAACTTCCAGGACGGCTGAGAACGGCTTCAAGTTAGCTCTGACACAGCCAGCAGTGTGACCGGGGGGCCAGTCCCTTCCTCTTTTCTGAACCTCAGTTTGCTTATCTGTGAAATGGAGCTAATGGGCCCTGCACTTGCCAGGCACACAGTAGGTGCTCACTAACTGCTGGTGCTGAGCCTTTCGCCTTTTTGCCACCTCGCACCACCTGCGGGGCCTTCAAACCCTGCACATGCAGCTGCCCCTTTGCTTTCAGTTGTGTGTTCTTCCCACGCTTGCTAGCCCTCAGTTTCTGTTCTGCTAAGCCGGCTGTCGAGACCACCGCATACCGCAGCTGGTTGTCAGGAGTAAAGAGCAGCGCTTTCCGGCCGGCCCCGCAGAGACTCGGTGGGAGTGCTGCTTCCTTCTTTCCGCCCAGCTGGCGGGAGCCGGGAGCCCGGACTCCTGTGCCTCCCACGTGGCAGCCGCCACAAGCATCCCTCCCAGGGCAGCGGCTCCTCTTCACCGGGGCGCGATTGCCGGGTTCTGGCAGCAGGTGGGAGGCCCTGCCAGCGACACAGATCTGCGCCTTGACTGGGGGTGGAGGTGAGGCGCTGGCCTGCTGACAGTCTGTCCTCCCCCGTCCCCCCCGCCCCCAGACCTCCCCTCCCTACCCCTCCCTCAGCCCCACCCACCACCCCAGCTGCCTCAGTTCCTGGGTTCAGCCTCATCCAGGTCCACTTCGAGGGGGCAGAGCTGAGCTCACCACCAGGCTCTGGGACCTTGGCAAGTCCTGCCAGTTTCTGGGTCTCAGAGGGTGCCCAGGGCCAGCTTTGACAACCCAAGAGCTTGGCAAGCACAGCCCTCCCCTGCCTCCAGTGCACACCGTGCTGGTTCAGGGTTGACTCTGAAGCCAGCCTTGGCCACTGTTAGCCACTATTGGCTGTGTCTTTGGGCAAATCATTTCACCCTCCGTGTCTCTGCTGTAAAGTGGGATGGGAGTCCCCACCTCACAGGGCTGTCGTGTGGACTAGATGGGTTCTACACGTATGGCACTCAGGGCAGCAGAGCCTCCAGGAACACTCCCTGAGGCTGAGCTCTTATTATTCTATCTGCATCCTGTGAGTGGGCAGGGCAAGGACTACGATCCCCACTAATAGAAGGCAAACTGAGGCCCAGGAAGGGGCCACAGCTTCCTCGGATCACAGCACCATGTACTGTGGCTGGTCTCACTCCTGGCCTCCTCACTTTCTAGCAGCACATCGGCCACCACACCAGCTCTCTACCTCGCCGTCCTCTGGGTCTCAGCAACACCTCCTAGGTGCTGAGCACTGGAAAGACTCGCACCAGCCCGAATGGGCAGGTCTAGGGCCCCAGGAGGGGGCGTGTGACAGTGCTTTACATGAAAGTTACACATGAGATGGTGGAGGCTCAGAGAGGTCAGAACACTGGTCCAACGTCACACAGCTGGCTCATGGCAGTTAGGGTTTAAACCCATTTGGCTTGAATCCTTTGCCTCAAACAATTTCCCAAACAAAACCTTTTCAAGGACACCTTGAACAGAGCCCACCAATTAGGCACCCACTTCCCCTGAGACTCAGATAGAAACCCAGGGCTCAGGTGCCCATTCCCTAGCCAAGAATACTCCTCCTCCCATCAGGACTCCTGCCCAGGGCCAAACTCGCAGCCACCAGGCTGCCCTGTCACCCACCTCAGTGCAGAGGAAGGATGACGTCTGGGCAGCCCCCAAAGGATGAGGTTCTGGATGCTTATGGGGGGCAGGAATACCACTTGAGATTCTGGTTTGTGTCTTTCTACTGGTATCACTCTCCACCCTTCCCTCTTTTGAGCAAGGGCTCTGTTCTGGCTCAGGGGAGGTTTGTGGCAGGGCCCAAAGCAGAAGTTGCCTACTAGACACTTCCCTTCCTGGTTTGGATTTCAAAAGCTCCTAGGGAAATTTTGCTGAGGGGGTGGGGGTCTCCGAGGGAAGCTTGGGGAGAGGGAAGGAAGGAATTTCCACAGAGGGAAAAGACAGCAGCCCTCACTGGAAGATATGTGGGCCCTGAAATCACAGGACCTCAGGCAGGAGTGGGCACATGGTTCCAGCCCCTTCAAGACCTGAGGACCCACATGGCCCAGAGCCAGGGGTCAGCTAGCACCAGGAGCTGGGGACAGTCGGACTGGGTAGTGACAGGTGTGGACCAACTTATACTTCAGCCTGAGCTACAAGACCCTTCTTACCACCTTGGGCAGATTAAGTTGATTCTTAGAAAAAAACAGGAAGGCACTACTCACATACCCAGGCATGTGGGCTGGGCCCAGGTTCCACTCAGTGGTCACCAGGCCTGGCTTTACATCACCTCCCGCACTGGGTGACCTGAGGGGACTGTGCTGTTATCCTCCATGGACAGGGAGCAAGTCACCTGCCTGAAGGCACCTGCCCTGGTTAGGAGCCCCTGCAGGCCATGCGGAAGGACTGCTAGCATCCCACAGGCACACCTGGGTCCCAGCTGTGTCAAGGCCAGGCCCTGCTGGGCCCAGCTCTCTCTGCCCCTAATTCAGAGGTGTTTCCTCTAGCAAGCACCGCATCCCTGTTGGAGGTCCTCCACACTCCACCCCTCCCTGCGCTCCACGGCCCCAGGGGCTCTCCACCCCAAGTCTTCTGGACCCAGGCCAGCCCTGCCTGTATCAGGAATCTTTTCTCATTTGGGGGGCTTCTGGGGGGCTCCCAGCCTGTGACCCCAGTATGTTCTCCCTGCCCAGTGGCGGGCCCGCGGTTCTTGAGCCCAGGAGTGGGGACCATCGCCACACCACCTCCCCCACCCGGCCTGCCGGGGTTTAATTAACACACAGACACCGGGGAGCCCAGGAACCACCTGCAGGGGGCGTGGGACGCATGGTCACGGCCAGCGCGGGAGCCCTGAATCTCCCCTCCAGCCCCCACTCGGTTATCAGCCTGGAGTTTCATCCCTGCCTCGCGGAAAGTCGCTTAAATAATTTATTCGGACGTTATCACAAACCCACTCCTGGCGCGGTGGGAAGCGCGCGAGTGAAGGCAGCTGCGGCTGGAATGACAAGCAGGGCAGACCTGCTCCTCCGGCCCAGGCCCACCCCACGGAGCACCTGGCGGTGGAGATGGGCAACCCGGAATGCGGGGGAGGGGCCCGGGGCCCGTGCATCCCTTCCGAGGCTCTGCAGAATGGGCAAAGTCGCACCTGCCCCATTCCTCCCTTGAGATAAAGAGACCCCAGGGGCAGGGACACAATGAGCGTGTGCAGCGTCCTTCCCTCCCCTGCCACCCGGTCTCTGCTGGCCCAGCCCTCTCGGCTGCACCCCCAGAGCCGGCTCACAGGGAACCCGCTTGGTCTGGCGTCCTCTTTCCCGCTCCTTCTTTCCTTCTGCAATGCCAGCCGTCAGCATGTTCACTCGGGGTACAGCAGCGGACAAGACAGGGCCCTGTGCTCATGGGACTTTGAAAATCGGAGCAGACACCAAACCAAGAAATGCCAAAAAAAAAAAAAAAAAAAAGGAGGTACTGAGAAACTAAAACAGGGGCAGGGAAGCCACCTCAGCCGCCAGGCCTGCCAGGGAGGGGGCGCTGGGCTGAGAGTGAGAAACCCTGAGGATGTGGGGAGGGGAGCTGCAGACAAAGGGAACGGCTAATGCTGACGGAGGGCACAAAGATGGCAGAACCAGGCCACGCAGATGATGCAGGGCCTCGTAGGCCACGGAAGGAAGTTGATTGCTACTCCAGGTGTGAAGGAAGTCATTCCAGGATTCAGGCAGAGGCGAGGACGGACATTCTGCTAGCCCTTAGCATGTCTGACGAATGAAGGAGGGAAGGAGAGAGTCAGTGATGTTGTGTGTGAGAGGAGTCGTAGGGATACAACATTATAGTTACCACCGCCATGATGAACGCCGCTGTGTTCATGGTGGTGCCACTTGGTATTCCTGGGCCGTGAGACGGCATGCGGTGTCACAGAGAGAGCTGGAGAGCGTGGGGAGTGGGACACATCTGTCGGGAGGCTGCCTAAAGGCGGTGACCTTTAGATGGATGGTGAGTCCTGGCCTCTCCCTTTGGCCACTGTGTAGGGCAGATCTTCACTCTTCGCTGGGACCCAGGACAAGGCTGTTCCAGGTGGCCCCAACCCGAGGTGCCAGCCCCGTATTAGTGTCACATGGCCAAGTGTATTCCTGAGGGCCCGCTCTCTGACTTGGGCCTCCTCCACCACCAGCGTCTGTACTCTTTCATCCCCCAGTCATCCCCACAATTCACTCTTGCCTTGTCACCCAGGCCCTTGTCACCCAGGCCTTGAGCTCCGTAATGGGTGAGAAGTTAGATGCCAGCTTGAGGTGTGGGTCCTTCTCCGGGAAAACAGGGGCTTCTCCTCTCAGGACCCTGCCTATCACGTGAGGCAGGTCCCCTGGCCCCAGGAGTTTGTCTGTCTCTTTCTCCCTCTAGCCAAGGCTGGGCAAGGAGCAGGGGCTGGGGTTGTGAGGCTGGAGCCAGGACCACGGCATTCATGTCCAGTTCTAGATCTAGAATGAATGGTCAAGATCTCTGGTCAGCCTCCTGGCTCCTTAGCTAAGTCCCTGAGCCTCTGTTTCCTCATCTGTAAAATGGGAATAATGATCATGCAGGCCTCCCTCATAGAATTGAGATAATAAATAAGAGTAACAAATAAATAATAGTATTTATTTGTTGTGGTTACTATAATAGCTAACCCTTTTAAAACACTGTGTGCTAGGCAGCCTTCTAAGAGCCATTAAAATAATCACTTCGAAGTGCAGAGCATGGAGCCTGGTACTCAGCAGGTGCTTAATAAGCAGTGTGTGGCGGAATCGATTGAACATTCCCATTTTCCGAGGACAAGCCATATATTCACAGACGGCCGTACCTGGGGCCTACTGTGCTGGGTGTCACGGACCCTGCCTCTCCCTCCCACCTGGACAGCGGGATGCTGTTGCCGGCCGTCAGGTGTGGAATCCAAGAGTAAATGCAGCTTCTGTGATATGTGTCATTCTTGTTAACCTGCCTTCCCCAGAGCGAGTAGCTTTCCACGGACACCTGGCCGCGTTGTCCGACGGCGGCCAGGCTTCATACCGCTTTGGGTACTGCCGGAGGGGAGGAGGGTCTCATGTGCTCCGAGTGTGGCTCACTGACAGCCCAGCACACGCTCTGATCAAATATTTAGGTCCTCAGGAGCCCTGCCTGCAATATTAACGTGGCTGGTCGGAGGCCTTGGCTGGAACGGTGCTGAGGGCTGGGGCTTCAATAATGAACAAGGTCCTCGCTCAGAGAAACGGGAGCCGTTCTGGCCCATGCATAGGACAAAGACACCGCAGTAAAACATCTGAGATGACCACCCCACACTCACACTCTCGGAACCTTTCCGTCACAGACGTCGGCTCAGCAGTCAGTAACAGGCACCCAGACACTCTTCAAAAAGTTTGTACGACTTGATCCCTGGGTTTTCCTCTCTTGAAATCTAGGTGAAAGAAGTAACAACAATAACAAAATGTGGGGAAAGCTTAATGTTTATTTATTTAAAATAATAAGAAGTTAGCAAGAGCCAAAATTCTGAACAGTGAAGGATTAGTTAGGGAAATAATAGCATGTCCTCTGGGAAGAATATTCTGTAGCTATTAATAATTAGGTTTACAAATAGTGTTAATGACAGGGGACATGATCAGGATGTTGTTAAGTGAAAAGGACAGAATAAAAAATGCTGTATCCAGTACTAACGCGACTGTTAAGACAATGTTTAAAGTTGGGCAGATTACTTCATCCCTTCAGGCCTCTGTTTCCTCCTCTAAACAATAAGAGTAATGCCTATCACATGGCTTGTTGTGAAAAATAAGATGATCTTGGGGCACCTGGGTGGCTCAGTCGTTAAGCGTCCACCTTCGGCTCAGGTCATGATCCCAGGGTCCTGGATCGAGTCCTGCGTGGGGCTCCCTGCTCAGCAGGGAGTCTGCTCCTCCCTCCACCTGCCACTCCCCCTGCTTGTGCACTAGCGTGCTCCCTCTCTCTCTCCCTGTGAAATAAAGAAATAAAATCTTGAAAAAAATAAGGTGATCTCTGGAAATGGTTTAGGACAGTGTCTGTAAGAGACAAGCAGTTCATGGGTCTTGCCATAAAAATTTTAACAAAAGGGACTAGAAGACACTATCCCAAAACATTAATGATAAAGTTTTGTTTACGTGGTAAAACCATGAGTAATTTAAATTTTCTTTCTTTTCCGTTTTTCATACTTTTTATAACATGGCGGATTACTTATACAGTGAGAACATTTCTAATGACTTTTATTTATTCAACAAATATTTATCAAGAGCCTACAAAGTGCCAAGCCCTATTCTAGGATTTGAGATAAATGAATGAATAAGACAGATCAAGACCCTTGCCTCTGCCTTACCTGAGCAGGAGAACCATGCAGAATAGACCCAATAAGTAAGTAAATGATGTTAGAAGGTACTAAGAGGAAAAGGAGAGCAGGGGAAGGAGATTGGGTGTGCTGCGTTGGGCAGGGGGGTAGGCTGCAGTATCAAAGATGGCGGTGGTGGGGTTCCAGGCGGTGGGAAGAGCCAGGGTGAACACCTGATGTGGGGGCATGCCTGGAGAGTGCCAGGAAAAGGCAGGAGGCCGTGAGATGGGAGCAGAGTGAGCAAGGGGCAGGCAAGGGGGAGCCAGCAAGCGGACGGGACCGGGTCAGGTGGGGCCTAAGGGCCACGGTAAGGATTTTGGTTTTTGCTCAAATGATCTGGGAGCCCCTCAGGGTTCTGAGCCCAGGGGGACTGTGATCTGATGTGAATTTGATGAGGCTCATTCTTGACATTAATCTGAGAAGAGACTGCAGGGGACGGGAGAAGCAGAGAGACCAGTGGGCAGCTACTGTGAGTATCCAGGCCCAGGTGGTGGGGGCTCAGCCCTTGATGGGAGTGGGGAGGAATACTGGGATCTGAAGGAGCCACAGATCTGACCAACCGGATGTGAATGGGAAGGACAGAGCCTTCCAGAATGATCCCAGCGTGTCCAGCCTGGGCCACTGGAAGGAAAACCTGCAGATAGAATGAGGAGAAGAGGAAGGAGATGAGAGAGAAGCGTCTGATGTGCGAGTCTCCCGTGGTGAAAGGAGCCAGAGGAGGACTGGCCCCGGATGCATGTGGATCTGGGGGCCGCCCAGCCTAAGGAGATATGGAGGAGGCTGCTGGCCACCAGGATGAAACAGTTCTGAGCTGGACCATTCCAGGACTCCCAGGGGACCCCTTTCCCCTTAGGTAGGCGTCCTCTGTTCAAGCAAGAGTAAGGCTGAAACAGTTCTAGAAGGCCAGAGTCCCTCTAATACTACTTCCACCCAGGCGAAACTTCCCACTACAGCTTTCCTGTCCACCAGTCCCTCCGCCTGTGCCCTCACACCTCGGGGGACAGGAGGCAGGCGGAGGGGGAGTCCTGCCTTGGTTGGACGGGAAGGAAGTCAGCCCCCTCTACTGTTCTTGCCCCCACCCTACCGCCCTGTGGGCCCCCCAGGTTTCCTGGAGACTGTGCCCATGTAAAGGCCTCTCCTGCCCTGGACTAGAGGCCCTTTGGAGCACAGACTGGAGAAGTCCAGGAGAACACGGTGCTGTGGGGTGAGGCCTAACCCAGTCTTCTGCTATTAACTCATGGCTTAACCTGCACCCTCCAGATTCGGCCCGTCACTGTTCACCGTCCTTCCATTCCCATCTCACCTGTCCATTCACGTTTCCAAGACCCACTCCCACCTCAGACACAGCAGATCTAAATACCGGGGTGGCCACCTCCCACCTTGTGGCGGGGACATGCTCCCTGCCCTCTCTGTGTCGTGTCTGCCCCGTAACATGGGGATACGAATCCACACCCACCTAGGACTGGTTGTTGCGAGCATCAGGTGACACTTTGTGAAACGACCCTCACATAGCTGGGAACAGACGGCACTTGAGGGTGCCGTTTCCCTCCCCTGCCATCCTCCCCAGGGTAGAAGAGCCGGCTTTCTTTGTGGCATCCCAGACCCCCTGTCCTGGCCCTTTCTCCACAGAGGGAGACCCCCAGCACCCCCGCTGCTCCTCACCAAACCTGCCCACAGCCAAGATGGAAGGTGACTGGCGGGGTGTGCAGAGCGCCCTAGCTGGGGAGCCCCGGCTGCTGCTTCGGCTGCTTCTCCTCCCCGAAGTTCTAGTCTGGAAAATGGGAAGTGCTGCCGTCTGGGAAGGGGCAGGAGGGGAGCACTAAAGGCTTGGGCAACTTGAGTCTCCTTGTGGAATCCTAGGCAGCAGGTCACAGGGGAGGGGAGACTATTAGCTGAATGGGCTTCCTGGCAAGGAAAGGGCCTTTGTTAACTGTAGGACGCTGTGCAAATGCAAACGTTGTTAGGATTGTCATGGCTTCTGCTCTGTGATCCTCAGAATTATGCAGGGAAATGGGAGAGGCCGTTGCGCTCGTTTTAACGGTCCAAAGCTCGGAACTAGCAGCAGGTCCAAAGCTCGGAACTAGCAGCAGGCAGCGAGCACTGGTCCCTGCAGGGCACCTCACCCACCTCCACCTGTGTCTTTGTTCACGGCTCCCTCGTGGAGCCCCCCGGCTGATGGACTCGGCCCTGGGCCAGTGCCGGGGACCACAGCCAG